>NW_016819479.1:1522181-1636897 GCF_001698545.2 Rhinopithecus bieti | reverse complement strand
TTTTTTTTTTTTTTTTTTTTTTGTCTGCCATGGATCTAATATAGATATTATGCCTTTCCTGGTTTCCTCTTCCCACTTCCCAGGCAAGCCAAGCAGTAGGTACTCTCCTAATGGGTCTTGACACTTGCCATTTGTGGAAACACAGACAGAGGTTTCCACTGACCTTCTCTAGGTTGCCTGGCAAGAGCCAGCTGGGATTAGTTATGACCTCAGCAGGAGAGGCAGTGACTGATCTCAACTTACTAGAAAGTCTTCTGGGGATCTTGATGCTGGGCAGCTTGTATGCTCAGAACTGGAGTGTACTTCTTCTGAGAAGCTGGTAGTACAACTTGGTTATTTAGCCCTCTTTTCACAAGACTACTGTCATACGAGCCTTATAGAAGGATAGAAGAAGAGGGGACTGGGCCCCTCTTCTGTACCATGTCTGGCCCATCTAACCCACGTCTTAGTAGGAAAAGGGGAGCTATGGGTCTACTGATTCTGCCGGTGCATCTCAGCCTGCTCTAGTGTCTCTTGTGCCATGTTCAACTGGGTCCTTTGCTTGGACTAGGCCGTTGCTTGGAGATAAAGTGATCAAGAGAAGATGTATACATACATACATACATACACACATACATACATGCAAAGTCTGTGAGTTTTGGGGAACAAGTGGTTTGTGGAAAAGCTAAGGTTTAAAGGTCTCCATCAGCCCCCATGGTCACTCTCTTCTCTTCTACTGATACAAAAAAGAGACAAAGACCTTATTACTTTGCCTGAATGTGTTTTCTGCAACTTCCTTGTTATTCTGATTGAAAAGTCCTATGATTTCTGCTATTGATCCTAGGCAAAACTGATTCTTGAGTCCTATTTTGCTTTGGTAAATAATCAGGGTTTCTACTTAAAAACCCAGAGACGAGAAAGTGACAGCAGGTAAATGTACCTACTGGAAAACTGAAATAAATTTCAATTTTAAAATCTCATTGTTGACACCTGCTAAATTTGTTGCCACTTCATTTAGAGGTGACTTCTAGTATTGGTATTCCAAAATTAAATATTAGGAGAATCTCTGCTTTTAAGCCAGAAACAGAAAGTTCTCTCCATCACAAATATCTATCCATTATCTTTCTGCAAATTATTAAAAGGATTGAGGGCTCAAAAAGGAAACCAGTAGGAAATATAGTAACTTTCCCAGGGTATAAATCCATGTAAGGATTATGCTTGCAGGTAGAAATATTGTGTTTCATGTAATCACCATTTGAAATTTTAATTTTGAATTGTGGTACTTGCCCAGGAGAGCCACTGTATCAATCTCAAAACTAGGAAAAAACTCATTCTTTCAACGTGAGAGCTATTTTGGTATTGGTTTATAACATGCCTTTCTCTTAAGACTCCCAAATTATATTTTATTATAAAATTCCCCAAATCTTGTATAAAATACTATCTTTATGTAGATAACATCTGGAAAAGTGGCCCAGCATTGCATAAAAGCAAATCAAGGATGGAGGTAAGAACAGTTCATTCCTGGATTTCCTAATTCTGTTCTTTTGTTATAAACCGGGTATTATTTTACTGGCTTTATGGTTTCACAAACAAAAGGTTTAGCAGAATCTTTGGACATCAAATGGCCTTTATGAAACAATGTCTTGATGAGTTAAATAAAAACGAATCAGAAACACATGGACTCGACTTCCCTTGAAATATAAGAGGACACACAAATCAAGGCAAAGAGCACTTAACAAACACTGGGTTTGGGTTTCCTGAACCTGAAATGTTAAAATAATTAGCAAGGACTTATTGAGGCTGAAAAATGATCAGTTCCAGTATTTCTAGCTCAAAACTAAAATGAGGAGAGGCGGGAGGGTCCTAGAAGAGTAGGGAGTGGTCATGGGGCAGATGGAAACCTTTGAAAATTCGCTTTGCCTCCAAGCTGTTTGTTTCCCAAAGCTCTCAAACTTTGCTTTTATTTATTTATTTCCCTTCTCTTTTGCTTTGATTTCCATATTTCAGCTGAAGACCTATCTAAAATATTTTGAATTGGTTCAGCTGAAGTCTTTCTAGTCTCTTCTCGGAGGCAGAAAACCATGATATTTGGTTAAACAATGCTCTGTTCATTCTTGAATTGAAAGATAAATTCAAATATTGGTTATCCAGGAAGTTTGGTTAAGTTGAATTTATTTCCTAGTGAGTTGGACTTCTCAGCATTCCCTAAACCCACAAAATAAATTCTTTCAGAAAGCACTGTGAAAAAGTTGTAAGAAAGAATTATTACGTACTAGACTACAGATTTTAAAATAGATTGTAAGCCTAGAGGGAAAAAAAAGAAAAGCTTGAATTATTACAATCTGAGATACAACAGTTCGCTTGCTTCATCCTACACTGTATCTGGGATTCCCAGAATTTCTTCTCTGTGCCAGATCTGATTCTTTCTCCTTTCTTCCCAAGTTCCCCTGGGAACTCAGCCTGCTTTCTTACTTCTTCCACAGTTGCTTCTCTCTACCCTTTGCAATTTTTGTCTCCAAATCCAGGTCTGCCTGCAGTGCGAAGGAATTACTCACGACCACTTCAGAAAGCATATATTTTAAAAAATATTATTTTAGATATTTTATTTGTGATAATAATAATAGGAAACTGACTTGGGGGACAAAAATAACAACCAAGGGGAGGTCTCAGAGTAGTGGCAGAGTAATCCCTGATCTCTTGGTTCCTTACTTCCTCTGTCAACTGAAAATTTGAATACAGCAGTCCTGCCTTGCCTCTTACCTCTGAAGGTAGATCTCAGCTCCCAGACCCCCTCATCTGAAGGTCAAGTGGGTCCTTCACTGGCCACGCCTGGAGATACTATGCAGATTACAACATTAATGTCTACTTGTATTAAGGGATAAGTTTCCATTTCTGAAGACCTTCTGATTATAGGATATTTGTCCACTACTGCTATGTGTGGTATAGAATCAACCTCTTCGGGCATATTCTCATGTACTGTACTCCCTCCTATTTATGAAAAACTATTTTTAAGGTATTTCAGACTCATCAATGTTTAAACTTTATTTTAAAATTAAAATAATATTTTATCACTTAAATATGAGATGATTCACTTAGTCATCAATATAATATGTATTTGTTTCCATTAGGTCCAAAATGGCACTGTGAATACAATGTGGTCAAGTGTGTGACGTAATTTAAATTAACAACTCTGAAAGCACTCAGCAAAGCCCAAGAGTTCTAAGGAGCTCTTCATTAATGCTATCAGCAAGCACCATCACATTGCTTCCTCTGGATCACTACTAATAGTATTTTAGCACATGATGTAAAATAAAAATAATATTTTGAGTTTGCTGACTACTATTTTTTGTGCAAATTGTCTTTCCTTTGTGATGCAAGACCTTTTCAGATGCTTGAGTTCATTGTTTCCTTTACTTGCCACTCTCATAGCTCCCTTCTGTAGAGCACTTACTATGAGGCTTATGCCTCATTTAATCCTTGAGCAACTCTATGAAGAAGGTAAAACAATCATATTTCATGACAGAACAAATTTAGACTCAGACACATTAATTTGCTCAATACCAAGCCACTAATAAAGTGGAAGAGCCCACATCTGAACCCAGATCCAATTCTATTTTCTTTGATTTATTTATTTATTTTTATTTTGTTTCGTTTTCTTGAGACAGGGTCTCACTCTGTCGCCCAGGCTGGAGTGCAGTGGTGCAATCTCAGCTTACTGAAGCCTTGACCTCCCAGGCTCAAGCAGTCCTCCCACTTCAGCCTCTCAAGTAGCTGGAACTACAGGTGCATGCCACCACACCCAGCTAATGTATTGTTTTTTGTTTGTTTTTATAGAGACGAGGTCTCACTATGTTGCCCTGGCTAGTCTCCAATTCCTGCTCTCTCGCGAGCCTCCCATCTTGACCTCCCAAAGTGCTGGGATTACAGGGATGAGCCATCATGTCCAGCCCCAGATCCAACTCTAAAGTATATTTTATCTCAACATTCCTCTCCATTTTCTTGGTTGTCTGTACACAATGCCTAGAACTTTCACAGAAAGGTGCTATGTAAAAACCAGTTCTGAAGTTAGAGTAATAATGGACAGGAAAACCAACTCACTATTTTATAACTGTATGATTTTAAGTCCATAAAATGTTAGAGTGGTAGGGGCATTTATGATCCCCAAATTCAACCTCATTTTTACATAGAAAAAAACCTGCTACGAAGAGAATGTCATCTTCAGAGTGGCACTCAGGCTGTAATCACAGTCCCCATTCCTCAAGCCAGTGTGCTTTCCAATGCATTTACACCTGGTGTGACGAATCATAGTACAGACAAAAGAGAAAACTCCACAAAGGAAAAGCAACTCCATTTCACTAGATCCCCAAAGGTACCTACTTTTCTTTTTTTTTTTTTTTTTCTTGACAGACAGCGCATCCTCTGCGCTCTGCTTGCCTAGGGCTGGAGCGAATGGGCGCAATCGGCTGCCACTCGCAACTCTTTGCCTCCTCGGGGTGAAGCAATTCTCCTGCTCAGCCCTCCTGAGTCGCTGGATTATAGGCATGCGCCCACAATGCTCCCGGTAAATTTTGTATTTTAATAGTTAAGACGGGGCCTTCACCATGTTGGTCAGTCTTCACCATAGTTGGTCAGTCAGGACGCCCTGAACCGCTCGTGATCGGCCCTCTCTCAAGCCTCTCCAAAGCGTGCTTAGAGTTAAGGTGTGAGCCACCACCTCTGGCCAAGGTATCAGATCATTAAGGTTACCCTGCCAAAGCTACCCATTTCTAAAACCAAGAGTTCTGAGGAGACTTGGTGAGTGTTTGCCATTGGATTCTAATGTCTGTCCAATCTTGAATATATCGAATTATTTTTTGACAGTTGATGTGCAAGCCAGAAAAAGCATGGTGACCATTTTTCTCAAAGTGCCACATGTATGTGTAACAATCCGGTCAATGTGCTATAGTACCATTAATTGAGTCCCTTGTTTTTCGTTTTAAGAGTCATAACCAGTTGGGTTTAGAATTCCATCAGTTCAGCAAATCCTGATAATAACAAACAATATAAAATAATGCTTAGACTCAGGGTCCCTATCCTTATCCGTCCTAAATTATCTTAAACCTGTGTGTATTTTAAACATATAATAAAATAACACAGTCAATATAATTCACCTGAATAATTACTCAACATATGTTTTAGTTTAAAAAGATGAGGATGCCAAAATAATTTTATTACCCTTGTTATATGCAAACACTGTCTTTAGTGCTTTACAATGCATGATTTTGCTAATCCTTATGAAGTAGGTCCTATATTATTTCCCATTTTAATAGATGAGCGGCAAACTGAGAGGCAGTATATAACTTCCGCAGGTTAAATCATCAAGAAGTGACTGAGCTCTCTCACCCACGTCGTTTTGGATTTTCTCCCAGATTTCTCCTTGTTACTTCCTGAAAGGCAGGCAAATAACTATATGCCTCTCTTCCCATCCATTAGACAATAAATAGCGTTTTTGTTGGGTAATTCACTGCTACAAACTAGATAACACAATTAACACATTCAGTTAGATTACAAGGTAACAGTGACCCTTACAAAGTCTCTTTTGATTTATGATTTCGGTGCCTGTAGTATTATGGACGTGGCCTCCTGACCTGACAAAAAGAAGCCATAATCCTCTCTGTCCTCTTCTCTTTCTTCTTTCCTCTCTTTCTTTCTTTCTTTGTCTTTCGTTTCTTGTCTTTCTTTCTTTCTTTCTTTCTTTCTTCTCTTTCTTTCTTCTTCATTTCTTTCTTTCTTTCTTTCTTTTACTTGATCTTTCTTGTCTTTCTTTTTCTTTCTTTCTTTCTTTCTTTCCTTCCTTCCTTCCTTCCTTCCTTCTTCCTTCCTTCCTTCCTTCCTTCCTCCTTCTTCCTTCCTTTCTTTCCTTCCCCTCCCTTCACCTAGTCCCTCTTCTTTCTTTCTCTCTCTCTCTCTTTCTTTCTTTCTCTCTCTCTCTCTCTCTTTCTCTCTCTGTCTCTGTCTGTCTTTCTTTCTTCTTTCTTTTTTTTTTTAGACGAAGTTTCGCTCCTGTCGCCCAGGCTGATGTGCAAATGGCATGATCTCAACTCACTGCAACCTCCACCTCCCTGGTTCAAGTGATTCTCCTGCCTCAGCCTCCTGAATAGCTGGGATTACAAGTGTGTACCACCACCCCCAGCTATTTTTTTTTTTTTTTGTATTTTAGTAGAGATGGGGTTTCACCAAGTTAGCCAGGCTGGTCTTGAACTCTGACCTCAGGTAATCCGCCTGCCTCTGCCTGTCAAAATGCTGGTATTACAAGCATGAGCCACTGTGCCCAGCCTGTTCTCTACTTTCATTTCCCTGGGGATAGTAGTCTTTTATTCCTGAGTGCCTTTTTCCCTACCTGAAGAAACTGGTGTGTCTAAAGACACTGGTGACAGAGACTGAAGCAAAGGTGTATCTTGATCCCATCCCACGGGCTCATGTCATTACTGAGCCCCTCCAGACTTCATGGCATGCCCATCCCCAGGTTTCTGTGTATCCCAGAATGATTCCCTCTGGAAAGAGAGGTAGAAGGAAGGAGAGGATAAGGAAGGGAAGAAAAAATATTCTTACCAGTTAACACATAATCAGTGTGTTTTCCTGTAGCATCTTGTTGGTAAGGGTTGAGAGTGTACCTGGACTTAATTTTTCTTTTAAACAGATTCATCACTTCCTTTTGTGGGCATAGTAAAGATAGATATGATTAGGATTATATGGTGAATTGGGCCATTGATTCCTAGCCTACTGGTTGTCCAGGCTATTGGAAGCAGGCAAGTAAATTTTATGCAGAAATGAGCTGCACTGTTTTTTCATAATCTAGTATTATGCCGACACTTTTATATGTTATAGAATAAAATCATAATTAAAAATTTTAAAAACCAAAGAAGTAACTCCAATTGGAAGACACATGCCTTGGCTCTGCTATTAATCAGTTTTGTGATTTTGGCATATTCTTTAGCTTTTGGGGACTCAGTTTCCTAGTTTTAAAGTGAGAGAAAAAAACTTGTCATTTCTAAGATATCTTTAAGTTCTAATATTCTGTGATTTATAGGAACCATGTGAATGATGGAGGCTTTTGAAGCTTAATAGTATGATAATGGATTTTATGCTTTTCTGTTATTTTAAATTTTATTAGATTTTTGGTTCTGAATATTGAAGCAGAATTGAATATTTTTCAATTAGCTCTGTAAGTAGTACTGAACACTTATTTAATTCAGGAAGAAAAAAGCTAAAATCTTGTATTGGGGGAAAAAGAAGTGTTCTTCAGTTTTCTTAGACATTAAATGGCTCATTCAAAGCAACATTTTGATAAATTGTGTAAATGAGAGAAGAACATATGGATTAAATTTTCCTTGAAATACATACGCATTTAAAATTAAGAAGAAAAGTGCTTGGCAAAGCCCATTTGGGGTTCTGCCAAATGGAAAACATTTTAAAAATAGTTGAAAATGTAGTTTTATCTTGAAATGCTACCATATTCACCGATCTTTATTGATTATATATTTTAAATTTGTTAGTTACTCTCCTTATATTTATTTTGCAGTTTTTTTTTTGCTCTGGGGCTTGTTCAATTATAGTACTTTTTTTTTTTTAAACAGACAACACAGTCCGTCAGTCACTGAAGAGCACATTAGTATATCTGTCTCTCCCTGTGGGAATCCTGTTCCTTGGACTTCTGCAGAGGTTGCAGTTTGATCTTTCGTGTAGTGATGACTGGCATCGATTTATATCGATACAATGAAAAATTCTAAAGAACACTTTGTGGTAGAGAAATAAAGGAGATCTTGTCTTTGAAGATGCGGAATATGACAAGTAACTTTCCAGTAAATCATTCTATTTTAGTGGAGGAGTTTTGAAGGAAGATAAGCCCTGAGTTTCCTGATTATATGTAATTCAAACATAGATATTCAAAAGTCTTGGAGCTAACCTTCTTCCGTAGGGATGGAAGAGTTTGCTTTGTCTATAGATCCCATTGTACAGCTTGAAGAAGAGAAGAATTATTTTCTCAAAATCTCAAAAATCATATTTCTGCAATTTTCTTGAAATCTCAGAATCACATCTAATTTCTGATCAAATTGGCAACACTTTCTAGTTCTAAGTGTTCAGTTCATCTGGAAAGAACTTGGTGCAATTTGTGTAATTACTTTATAGCTATCTGCAAAACAAACAGTGGGAGTCATGTCTCTGCTGATGAATGTACAGATTCAGGTCACTAGAACATAATCCCAAAACTGACATTCTGGTTGAGATTTTTCTCCTCTTTCGGTTCTCCTTCTTCTCCTTCTTCCTTCTTCTTTCTTTTTCTTCTTCTTTCTTCTTCTTCTTCTTCTTTTTTTTTCTTTTTTTTTTGAGACAGGGTTTCACTCTGTCACCCAGACTGGAGTGTAGTTGCACAATCACGGCTCACTGCAGTCTTGACCTCCTGGGCTCAGGTGATCCTCCCCCGTCAGCCTCCCAAGTCACTGGGAGTACAGGTGTGTGCCACTACACCCAGCTAATTTTTGTATTTTTTGTAGAGATGGGTTTTCACCATGTTTCCCAGCCTGTCTCCTTTCCTTTTTATGATTGAATCCTTTTGAAAAGAATGTTGTTTTCTTATAAAATTTTAATGAACAAAGAATATATTTTGGTGTTAAAATCTTAAACCCTATTAGATGGTACCATAAGGGTTTGTATTCTACTCAGGATATGTCCAAGGAAATGATAAGATTTGTTTGCATAAGATGGTAACAATATCTTACCTTTTGAGGCTAATATTTAAAACCCAAGAGTATGTTTTAATTGTTGGGTTGTTCTTTTTCTTGTATAGTATCAAAATATTATATGTTATTGTTAATAATTTTCAATGAATCCTTTATTATTTAAACAAAAGTCATTCTTATTGGGCTCATATGTTTTATCCCCACAAAATTGTGAATAGAATGTGTACAGTTTCATAAACTCTGAAATAAAAAATATAGGCAATTTTCNGAAGGTCCAGTTACACATGCATAAAGGCTGCCCTGCCCGCTGGTTCCTGGAGGAGGGCACGTCTGAGTTAAAGCCTATTCCAGGAGCTCCATCTTCCCAGAGCGTCATTTCCTTTGGCAAGAAGTCAGTTTACATGTGCGGCTTTGGTGCCTGGGAGCAGGAAGCACCAGAAACGTGCAGAATGTGCTGTTTTTTCTCTGATGAAGACAGGCACTTGAGGATCCAGTGCCCTTGTAGTTAATGACAGGAATCCCTCAATTGCTTAGTAGGTTAAAATATAAGGAAGCCTCCGCTTTACGAAACACAGGTAACACCTTTCAAGATTGCCTATTTATTCTAGAACTACATTAATTCAGGAAAATATAGGTCCCATGAAAGACTTAAAAGTTTTATGAAACTAAAATCTAGTTTTTCCCAATAAATTGTATTTTAGGCAAAACCCTCCCAATGCTTCTAAAATAATACTAAAAGGGTCATCTGCTTATACAAGAGCAATTTAAAATATGAAATATTTATTTGAATAACAAGTTTAAGTTGGAGCTGCAATGTTGGCAATGCAGGTTTTTAACACAGATCACAAAAAGTGTGCACAAAAAATTACTGGTGCAAAGGACAAAATAATGCTAAGAATTAGGCTAAATATCTGCTGATTTCAAGAAAACAAAAGGCCTGAAATCACTGTACAAAATAGAAAATGAATTAAACACTACCATCCACAGAACAGTCTTTATTATTGATTATATTTTAAAATTATTTGTGTAATTGTATATTGAATTGTAAATGAGTATTATACATGAACCTCCTTTCGGAAGGCAATTCCTTGTAGCACTATAGAACATCTAATTACATTGCAAAAAGTATCCTTTTTTGCTATCGATAAAGAAAACAGCTAGTGGTATTACTGTAAATATCAGGAAGTCTACAAAAAAAGAAATAAGATTTCTTTTTTGTCTCTTCAAAGTGTTTTCCATGCAGTGAAGCACTTGCCGTGTTGAACTGAATGCACTACTGAATGCGCTATGGGAGAATGTTCTGGTCCGAGATACTCTTGAGAGATAAGACTAGGCTTTTCCAAATCAAACATTCAAAGAAATCATGCAACACTTTTATAACTGGGATACCGTCATATGCCACTTACCAATGCTGTCTCTCCAGAAAACCATTCAAGATGTTTAAAAAAAAAAAAATCAGACTTATGATAAATATACATAAAATGGGATCTATATACCAAATGCTATTTGATACGACTACTGGTAATGTCTGTGCTATGTGAAAGCAACTTTAAAAAGAGCCTATGCGGCAACAGGTAAGTGTCTAAAGATTCAAAATGAATGAACAGTATTTGATAACAATATAATTCTCAACTCAGAAGCTGCCTCAAGATTAGGTGCATCTTCAGTTAATGTAACAGGAAAAAAAAGCAATGGATTTTATTTTATTAATTGTATCCACTTACAAACCGACCTAAGGTCACCTGATATGTAGACACAATGAGATTTCTGTTGTTTATAGTCTTTAATTGAAGTGATGATAAAGGAAATAGATCTATTTAAAAACAAAACCAAACAGCTATTTCTGTCTAGATTAAGAGGTGGCCCCGGGTGTGGGATTCACATTTTGAGGGGCCACTTGTGGTGCGACCTCGATGATCCCGGGTTTGTCTATGATTCTGGCTGTGCAGTTGCCCTTCTCTACGATCCCAATAATCCATGCTTGGTGGCCTTCACCATATTTGGGGGACTTTATCTCTGCACAGAACCGAGCTGCTTGCTCACGTGGTAAACAGATCAGAAGGCTGCCTGAGGTCTCTAGGCAGGTCCCATGCATGAGGCCGAACATGTTTCCGCATGCCTTGCTCACCACAGCCATCTTGGCCAGCACTGGGAGGTTGTGAATTACAAATGACACTTCGTTCCTCTGCTGGTTGGCCAGGTTCTGCGCGTGGCCCCAAATCCCAAAGCCCGTGATGTCAGTGGCTGCGTGGGCATTGAACGTGTGCATGAGTCCTGCAGCTGTCCTGTTGAGCCTTGCCATGTTCATCATGGCCTCCTGGTAGGCCAGCTCTATATCTTCTTGGGTGAACACTAGTTTAATCTTATTCCATTTCTCAGGAATATCCAGCCACTAGTGCCCAGCCCCTGCCACCTGTGTCCCCAGGGGTTTTGTCAACACCAGCACGTCTCCTGGCACTGCATTGTCTGGCATGATAAATTCACTGGGCTGGCAGACAATGGTAGCGACTCCTCCCAGGACAATCCAGGGGTTTAGTACTGTTAGGCCGCCCGTTACAGACGTTCCTGCTTCTTCAGCTGCGTCTTTAAAACCTTGGTTAATCAGAGGCATCACTTTATCCCCTTCCCTGTCAGTCATTTTATTACTGACTCCAAGGAGCATCAGCATACTTTCACATTCCGTGACCCCCCACTGCATAGAGGTCACTGAGGACATTGGCACCTGCTATCCTGCCCATCATGTAAGGGTCTTCTACGATCGGGTAAATGTAATCTGTGGTTTGAACCAAGGAACGCCCACCGTGCCTCAAAGGAATGACACAAGTATCCATTCTAATGTCAAGCCTTGGCATACCGGCTCCCAGAAACTGCTCATCTTCTTGGAAATGGTTCACCTGTAAAGATTTCAGCAATTTTTGTAGGACATCTTGGGACACTTTCCAGCCTGTGCCCTTCATTTCAGTGAATCTGGTTAGCCAGAAGCTCCTGTCCAATTCGTAACTTTCTCGGTTGAAGGCCTCCGGTGTACCCATAGTTCTTGCGTCCCCGCTCGCCTCACAGCTCAGCCCCTCCCCTCCCTCTGCGGGTTGGCTGAATTCTTTATGGATCCACCAGCTCGCTTTGCGCCCTCCGCCTCCTCCTGAAAACAGGCAGCGGGCCGCTCCCACAATGCACCGGGCGCGGCCGGGCTCCCTTCGCTTGAATAAAAATGCCGCGCTCAGGGGCCCGGCACTTGGGCCCCGAGGGGGCTCGCCTGGCTCGGCCCGGCCCTGCGGCGGCCGAGCCGCCGCGCTCCCCAACGCAGACAATTTTCTGTAACAACTGAGAGCAGACCCAGAAGTGAAGACCTAGATGACACTTTGGAACTTCTCATGTGCTGGGTTTTGTGTTTAAAGGCCATTCAACATAATGCAGCATATTTAAAACATAAAGAAAGTAATTTTTAAATGCTTTACATTCATTTCTCTTTCAGACTTAATAAATGCTACTACTTTCAAATACACCAAGGAATAGAAGAATTTATATTTATTTTCCTGATGGTATTGTAGGAAGGTATTTCAGATCATTAATAAGGGAAGCTAGGTACTTAAATGCCTTCCTCAAGCATAAGGGGTTAATTTATCATTGGTAAATTAGACTTGAGTATATCACAGTGGTTTGGATAATTAGATTATTGTCATAGTTTCTCAGTTACCATGAGAACTTACTTTTTTAAAAAATCAACTTTATCAAGGTATAATTTACATGAATAAAATGCACCCATTTTAAGCATACATTTAGATAAGTTTGACAAATGTGTACATCTGTGGAACTACCATCACCACAATCAGGATATGGAACATCCACATCACCCAGAAAGTTTCTTCATGTCCCTTTGAAGTCAACCCCCTCCCCTACAGACCCTAGGAAAACACTGATCTACTTTACACCACAGTAGATTAATTTTGTTTGTTGTAGAATTTGATATAAATTCAATTACAAAGTATGTACTCTTTTGTGTCTAACTTCTTTCACACAGCATCATGTTTTCAGATTCATTTGTGTTGCATGTGTCAGTAGGTTACATTAAGGCTGTTCACAACTTTTGTTTATTATGAATAAAGCTACTATGAACATTTATGTACTGGTCTTTGTGAGAACATAGGTTTCATTTTTCTTGGGTAAGTACCTAAAAGTGAAATTGATGGGTTCTATGATAAGTGTATATTCAGCTTTATAAGAAACTGTGAAATTGTTTGTCTAAAGTGGTTGCATCATTTTTTACTTTCACTGACACTTGCTGACACTTGGTATTATTATTCTTGTTAAAATAAGCAAAAGAAGTAAAAAGCTGAAGATTCTAAAAAATCAACAACTCTTCTTGTATCTGTAAGAGGAGTGAGGACACAGGGAAACCTTCAAAATTGGAAAGACCAGCAGGGGAACACAGAGAATCACAATTTACTAGAATAGACACCCACAAACAGAAACCTCCATATTCTATTCTTAACAAGGCCTGTCCTCAGAGAAACTATTTCATCAGACCTGAATCTGCTGGGGTTTAATCAGAGCCTTAACCACCAAGGGGAAGAGAAATGCCCAACTCCAGTTTTCCACATGGAAAAGGAGAAATACCCAACTCCAACTTTTTTTACCCATCCTGTCTCACAGGGAGAGGGGAGAAAACTGAGAAGCACTGGTAAAGCTCATAGTTCAGGGGCACAGGCACCCTAAAAGACTGATAACTAATCATGGGAATATAGAAAACCACTTTGCCTTACTACCACATTATCAAAGACCTATTTACCCTGTACATCATTTTACCCCACGTATCATGTCTACTTTTTAACAGAAAAATTATAAGGTATTCAAAAAGGCAACAAGTATGGTTTGAAGAGACTGACAAGCATCAGAACCAGAGTTAGATACATCAGAAATGTTGATATTTTACCAGGAATTAAAACAAATAATTACTAGTATGCTAAGAGCTTTAATGGATAAAGGAGACAACATGCAAGAACAGGTAAATAAGGTAAGCAGAGAGATGGAAATTCTAAGAAAGAGTAAAAAGATGTACTAGAGATAAAAAAAATACTGTAACAGAAATGAAAAATGCTTTTCATGGGCTTATTAGTAGACTGGATATTAGTAATCTGTGAACTTGAAGACATATGACAACAGAAACTCCCAAAACAGAAAAGCAAAAAGAAAAGAGACTGAAAAAACAGAACAGAATATCCAAGGACTGTAGGACAACTAAGAAAAGGTATACCATTTGTTTAATGCAAATACCAGATGGAGAAGAAAGAGAAAAGGAACAGAAGAAATACTGGAAGCAATAATGACTGAGAGTTTCTTTAAATTAATGTCAAATGCCAAACCATAGATCCAGGAATCTCAGAGAACATTAAGCAGGATAATTGCCAAACAAAATCTGGGCATTTTATATTCAAATTTCAGAGAATCAAAGATTTTTAAAAATTTTTGAAAGAAGCCAAAGAGGAAAAGCACCTTACCTAGAGAGGAGCAAAGCTAAGAATTGTATCTATCTCCCCAAAAAGTATACAAGCAAGAAGAGAGCAGAGTGAAACATTTAAAGAGTTAAATAACAAAAACCATCAAAACTGAATTTTGTACCCTATAAAATTATTCCCAAAACTGAAAGAAAATCAATAATTTCTCAGCAAAACAAAATGAGGACATTTGCTGCAAATATACCTGCCTTGCAAGAAATGTTAAGAAAAGTTATTTAGAGAGAAGAAAAATTGTATAGGTCAGAAATTTAAATCGACACAAAGAAAGGAACAGCATGGGGGAATGCGTAAGTGAAAGTAGAAACTTTCATTTTACTTATTCTTAATTAACACAAAAATTTGTTCAAAATAATGCCAACAATGTATTCAATTTTATAGATATAAATTATATATGTTTACATATAAGTAAAATGAATGACAGCAATGAGGCAAGGGAGGGAAGGGAATAATTGGAAATATCCTGTTATTACAAAGAACTTGTGACAGAGCAAGACCCTGTTTCAAAAAACAGTAAGAAAAAAAAAGAAATTGCATGATGCTGAAGTTGTGTAGTGTTTTTTTTAAATGGGCTTAGATTTGTTGTGAATGTATATTGCACACTTTAAGACAACCACTAAAAGAGAAAAAAAAAGAAACATGATGAAGCATGAATAATATGCTAAGAAAGGAGAGAAGATGGAATTATATAAAATGCTAAATTAAAACAACAAAAGGCAGAAAAACTATGAAGACAAAATAAAACAAAGAAAATGGCAACAGATAGAAAATAGTAAAAATATAGTAGGTATTAATCCAACCATATTAATAATCACTTTAAGGGTCAGTAGTCTAAATAAACCAATTAAATGGCAGAGATTGACAAGTAGATTTTAAAAAAAGACCCAACTACACATTGTCTGCAAGAATTCCACTTTAAATACAAAGAGATATATAGATTACAAGTAAAAGAAGGAAGATAAATATACCATGCTGATGTTAATTTAAAAAGTAAAAGTAGCTATATTAATTTCAGACAGAGCAGACTTCAGAGTAAGGAAAGTTATCAGGGATAAAGAAGGGCATTATACAATGATAAAGAGGTCAGTTCTGCAAGGAGATATGAAAACTTTAACGTATATGACAACAGATTGTCAAAATATGTGAGACAAAAACTGATAGAACTGCAAGGAAAAATAGATGAATTCACTCTTGCACTTACAGACTTTAACACTCTGTCAGAAATGAACAGATCCAGAAGGCAGAAAATCAATAAGTACATAGTTTAACTCAACAGCCCCATCAGTCAACTGTATATAATTGACATCTATAGACTACTACATCCAACAACAACAGTTTACACATTTTTCTTAAATTCACATGGAACATTTATCAAGATAGATAAAATTCTGGGCCATTGAAAACACACCTTAAGAAATTTAAAATTACAGAAATTAAAAAATGTCTGCCCTCAGACCACAGTGGAATTAAACTAGAAATTGATAACGAAAAGGTAGCTGGGAAATCCCAAAATACTTGGAGATTAAACAACATGTTTCTAAATAACACATGGCCAAAGAAAAAATTTCAAGAGAAGTTTAAAGATATTTTGAATTAAATGAAAATGAAAATACAATTTATCACAATTTGGGGAATGAAGTGAAAGCAGTGCTGGATGCAGCTGGAAACCATCATTCTTAGCAAACTATCACAAGAACAGAAAACCAAACACCGCATGTTCTCACTCATAGGTGGGAACTGAACAATGAGATCACTTGGACTCGGGAAAGGGAACGTCACACACTGGGGCCTATCATGGGGAGGGGGGAGGGGGGAGTGATTGCATTGGGGAGTTATACATGATATAAATGATGAATTGATGGGTGCTGACGAGTTGATGGGTGCAGCACACCAACATGGCACAAGTATACATATGTAACAAACCTGCACGTTATGCACATGTACCCTAGAACTTAAAGTATAATAATAAAAAAAAAAGAAAGCAGTGCTTAGAAGGAAATTTATAGCATTGAAAACATATATTAGAAAAAGGAAAGATTCAATAATCAAAGTCTCCACCTTAGGAAACTAGGAAAAGAATAGAAAACTAAATGCAAAGTAAGCAGAAATAGTAAAAACAAGTGCAGAAGTCAGTGAAATTTAAAACCCAGGAAATCAACAGAGAAAACCCATCAAAGCCAGAAGCAAAAGGTCAGAAGCTGGATTTTTTTAGAAGATCAATACAATTGATAAGCCTCTAGCCAGGCTAATAAAAAAGAAGGAAGACACAAATGTTAATATCAAAAATGAAAGAAGAAACATCATTACAGACCCCATAGACATTAAAATGATAATTAAAATGATAATAAATAAATATTATGATCAACTCTATACCCACAAAATTGATAACCTAGATGAAATAGACCCATCTATTGAAAGACACAAGTTTTCAAAACCCAAACATGAAGAAATAGACAACCTAGTCTATAGCTATTAAAGAAGTTAAATCAATAATAATATTCTAAAAAAGAGAACTGACTCATCTGTCATGAACCTACCATGACAGATGTGTTCACTGGTGAATTCTACCAAATATTTAAGAAGGAAATTACACCAATTTTCTGCAATCTCTTCCTAACGAGAGAAAGAGAATACTCTTTCTGTGAGACCAGCATTACCCTAAGACAAAAATCACACAGACATTACAAGAAAGGAAAACTGCAGACCAGTACCTTTCATGAATTTATAAATGCAAAACTCCTCAACAAAATATTAGCAAATTGAATTCAACAATTAAAAAAAAGAAATTCCACATAACCAAGTGGAATTTATCCCATGTATGCAAGGCTGATTTAACATTTGAAAACCAATTAATGTAATTTATCACATCAAAAAGAAAAAGAAAAAAAATCACATGATCATATTAATAGGTTCAGAAAAGCATTTGATAAAATCTAACCCCATTCATTATAAAATTCTCAGCAAACTAGGAATAAAGTGGGAATTTCCTCAGCTTGGTAAAGAATAGCTATAAAAACCTATATCTAACATTATACTTAATGGTGATTAAGATTGGGAATAAGGCAAGCATGTCCTCTTTCATCAGTGCTTTTCAACATTGTACTGGCAGTCCTTGCTAATGCAATTAAACAAGAAAAGAAAATAAATAAATGTTATAGAGATTGGGATTAAACAAATAAAATTTTCTTTGTTTGAAGATAACATGATTTCTTACATAAAAAATCTGAGAGTCAACAACAAAAACTGCTGGAACTAATAAATGATTATAGAAAGCTTGCAAAATACAAAGTTAATATACAAAAGTCAATTGCTTTCTTATATACCAGCAATGAACAAGAGGAATTTGAAATTAAAACCACATTGCCATTTATATCAGCATGCCACAAAATGAGGTAGTTAGGTATAAATCTAACAAAATAGGTATAAGATTTATATGAAGTAAACTTTAAACTCTGGTAGATACTAAAAAAAGAACTTAAAAAATGGAGAGACATTTCACGCTCATGAATAGAAAGACTCAATATTATCAGTATATCAGTTCTTTTCAACTTGATCTATAGGTTTAATGCAATCCCAATCAAAATCTCAGCAAGTTATTTTATGAATATCAGCAAACGCATTCTAAAGTTTATATGGAGAGGCAAAAGCCTCAAACAGTCAATTCAATATTGAAGAAGAAGAACAAAGTTAAAGGACTGACACTACTCAATTTCAAGACTTACTATACAGCTATAGTATTCCAGATAGTATGGTGTTGTTGAAAAAACAGACAAATAGACCAGTAGACAACAAAAGAGAGTCCAGAAATGGCTGAAAACTCCCCAAATTTGGGGAGAGAAATGGACATCTAGATTTTAAGGTACAAAATCCCCAAATAGTTTGAACCAGAAAAGGAATACATTGAGACACAGTATAATTAAGTTGTCAAAAAGATAAAGATAGAGAAAATTTTGAGATCAGGAAGAAAAAATTGACTCATATCACATACAAGGGAAGTACCATAAGACTATCAGACAATTTCTGAGCAGAAACTTTGCAGGCCAGGACAGAGTGGAATGATATATTCAAAGTGCTGAAAGGGGGAAAAAAACTGTCAACAAAGAATACTTTATCTGGCAAAGTTGTTCTTCAGAAATGAAAGAGAGATAAAGACTTTACCAAACAAACAAAAACTGGAAGCATTCAATACCATTAGACTTGACTTACAAGAAATAATAAAGATGCCAGGTACAGTGGCTCATGCCTGTAGCCCCAGCACATTGTGAGTCTGAGGTAGGAGGATCACTTGAGCTTGGGAGATCAAGGCTACAATGAGCTGTGATCATGCCACTGCACTTCACATGGGCAACAGAGTAAGACTGTCTCAAAAATAATAGGAAAAAAATTGACCAGGTGTGGTGGCTCATGCCTGTAATCCCAGCACTTTGGGATGCTGAGGTGAGTGGATCACTTGAGGTCAGGAGTTTGAGACCAACCTGGCAACATAGTGAAACCCCGTCTCTACTAAAAATACAAAAAACTTTATCCAGGGGTGGTGGCAGATGCCTATAATCCTAGCTACTCAGGAGACTGAGGCAAGAGAACTGCTTGAATTTGGGAGGCAGAGATTGCAGTGAGCTGAGATCATGCCACTGTACTCCAGTCTGGGCAACAGAGTGAGATTCCATCTCTTAAAAAAAAAAAAAAAAAAAAAAAGGAAAAAAAAAAAAGGAAAAAAGTAATAAAGGAAGTTCTTCAAGCTGAAAAGTAAAGGATGCTAATTAAAAGTGTAAAACCATGAAAGTACAAAGCTCATCAGCAAAAAAAGTATAGTTAAATTCAGAATTCTGCAATATTGTAATTGTGCATAAACTACTTTCAACTCTAGTAAAAGAGTGAAAAGACAAATGTATTTTTGAAACTATACAATAATTTGTGAATGGATACATAATATTTAAAAATTTACATCGTAACATCAATAAGTTGAAATGTGTGTGGAAGGGAAGTACAGAATTTGTATACACAATTGAAGTTGTTATCACCTTAAAATTGATTGTTATAACTATAATGTTTTATGTAGCCTCAAGGTAACCACAATGAAAAAACCTGTAGTAGATACACAAAAGATTCGGAGAAAGAAATCAGAGCCTGTCACCGCAAAAAGTAATCAAATTGTAAGGGAAGACAGTAAGAGAGAATGAAAGGTACAAAGGAATTACAAAACAGTCAGAAAACAATTAACAAAATGTCAATAGCAAATCCTTACCTATCAATAATTACTTTAAATATAAATGAATTAAATTCTTCACTCAAAAAACATAGAGTAGCTAGATGGATGGAAAAATAACCCACAAGATCCAAGTACATGCTGCCTGCAAGAGACTCATTTTAGCTTTAAGAACATGCATAGACTGAAAGGTGAAAAAAATAGAAAATAAATTCCATGCAAATGGTAACCAAAAGAAAGTAGAGTGGCTAGACTTACATTAGAAAAAAGTAGCCTTTAAATAAAAAATTGTCACCAGAGACAATAGATCATCATAGAATGTTAAATGGGTCAACTCATCAAGAATATATAACAATTATAACTATGTCTGCACTAAACATAAGAACACTTAACTATATAAAACAAATAAAGGAAAAATAAACAGCAATATAGTAATAGTAGAATACTTTAATTCCTCACTCTCAACCATGGATAGATCAACCACATAGGAAAATTGATAAGCAAGCAGTGGATTTGAACACCATTGTATAATCAATGGACCTAACAGACATATATAGGACATTTTATCCCACAGCAACAGAGTATACCTTTTTCTCAAGTGCATATGGGACAGTCTCCAGGATAAATTATATGTTTCAAGAAGACTGAAATCATATCAAGTATCTTTCTGATCACAAGGGTAGGAAACTAGAAATCAGTAACAAGAGGAAAATTAGAAAATTCACAAATCCATGGAAATTAAGCAACATGCTCCTGAACGACAATAGGTCAAAAAGAAATCAAAAGGGAAGTTAAAATTATTATGAGATAAACAAAATTGAAAACACAACAAACTGAAATATATGGATGCAGCAAAAGCAGTTCTAAAAGGAAAGCTTAGGCCGGGCACAGTAACTCACGCCTGTAATCCCAGCACTTTGGGAGACGGAGGCAGGTGGATCACATGAGGTCGGGAGTTCGAGACTGGCCTGACCAACATGGTGAAACCCCATCTCTACTAAAAATACAAAATTAGTTGGGCATGGTGGCACATGCCTGTAATCCCAGCTACTCAGGAGGCTGAGGCAGGAGAATCACTTGAATCCGGGAGGCAGAGGTGGTGATGAGCTGAGATTGAGCCGTTGCATTCCAGCCTGGGCAACAAGAGTGAAACTCCGTCTCAAAAAAATGAATACATAAAAAATAAAAATAAAAAATAAAAGGAAAATGTATAGCTATGAATGCCTACATTTAAAAAGAAAGATATCAAATAAATCATCTAACTTTACACTTTAAGAAACTAGAAAAACAAGAACAAACCAAGCCCAAAGTTAGCAGAAGAAAGAAAATAATAAAGATTAGTGCTGAGATAAATAACATAAAACAGAGAAACAATGAAAAGATTAATAAAATGAAGAGTTAGTTTTAACAAAAATAAACAAAATTGATACACCTTTACGTAGACTAACCAAAAAAAAGGGATGACTCAAATAAGTAAAAAGAACAAAGGAAAGAGGAGAAATTACAAATGATACCAAAGAAATACAAAAAAGACCACTATGAGCAACTATATACCAATGAATTGTATAACCTAGAAGAAATGGATAAATTCTTAGAAACATGTGATCTATGGATGCTGAATCAGAATCATGAAAAAAATAGAAAGCCTGAACAGACCAATAACAAATAAGAAGATTGAATTGGTAATCAAACCTCCCAACAGGCCAAAGCCCAGGAGTGTAAGTCTTCACTGGTGAGTTCTACCAAAATTTAAAGAATACTTGATGCCAGTTGTTCTTCAATTCTCTTAAAAAATTGAAGAGGAGGAAACAGTTCCAACCTCATTTTATGAGGCCAGTATTATCCCCATAACAAAGCTAGATAAAGACATTACAAGAAAAGAAAAGTACAGGTCAATATCCCTGATGAACATAGATGCAAAAAATTTTGACAAAATACTAGCAAACCAAATTCAACAGCACGTTAGAAGAATCATACACCATGATCAAGTGAGATTTATCCCCGTAATGCAAGGATGCTTCAATATACACAAATCAATAAATGTGATACACCATATTAACAAAATGATGGATAAAAAGCATGATTATCTCAATACATGCATAAAAGGCATTGACAATATTCAACATCTTTTTATGATAAAACCTCTCAACAAATTGATATAAAAATAATGCACCTTAATATAAAAGGCCACACGTGTAAAACTCACAGATAATATTATATACTCAACTATGAAAAACTAAAAGCTTTTCCTTTAAGATCAAGAATAGGACAAGAGTGCTCACTCTCATCCATTCTATTCAACATAGTACTGGAAGTTCTTGCCAGATAAATTCAGCAAGGAAAAGAAATAAAAGGCATCCAAATCAGAAAGGAAGAAGTAAAATTATTCTGTTTACAGATAACATGATTTTATATATAGGAAATCCTAAAGACCATACCAAACAACTTTGGTATGTAAAACTAAACTAAAATTAATAAATGAATTCAGTAAAGTTGCAGGATACAAAATCAGTTGCATTTCTATACAATAATGACAAAATATCTGAAAATATATAAAGAAAAGAATTCCATTTATAATAACATCAAAACATAAAATACTTAGGAATAAATTTAAGGAAATAAGAGATCTATGCACTGAAAACTATGATATATTGATGGAAGAAATTGATGAAGGCACAATTAAATTGAAAGATATCCATGTTCATGGGTTGGAAGAATTAGTACTGTTACAATGCCCATACTACCCAAAGTTTTCTGTAGATTCAACAGAATCCCTATCAGAATTTCAATGGCATTTTTTTTTTGCAGAAATAGAAAAAACAATTTTAAAGTTCATATGGAATCACAGAAGACCCTGAATAGCCAAAGAAATCTCAAGAAGGAACAAAACTGGAGGCATCATCACACTTCTTGCTTTCAAACTCTATTACAAAGCTATAGTAGTAAAAGCAATATCTTACTGGCATAAAATCACTCAAAACAATAAAAAATAAAGTTACTCCATATTTATCCTGGAATAAATCCTGTCCATAGGCCAATGGAATACTCCTCAGAAATAAACTTATGCATATATGATCAACTAATATTTGATAACGGTATCAAGAATAACAAGGGGAGAGGATGGTCTTTTCAACAAATGGTGTTGTGTTGAGAAAACTGTAATGTCCACATGTAAAAAAATGAAATTGGATCCCTATCTAATAACACTCACAAAAATTAACTCAAAATAGATTAAAGACTTAAACATAAGACCTGCAACTGTAAAACTCATAGACAAAAACATAGGAAAAAAGCTTCTTGACAATGATCTTGGCAATGATTTTTGGATATGATACCAAAAGTATAGGCAACAAAAGTAAAATAAACAAGTGGAAATACATCAAACTAAAAGTTTCTGCACAGCAAAGGAAACAACTAAGTAAAAGGCCACCTATAAAATAAAAGAAAATATCTGCAAACCATATATCCAGTAAGGGGTTAATATCTAAAATACATAAAGAACTCATACAACTTGGTAAAAAAAAAAAAAAAAAAATCAAAAACCAAAGAACAAAACAAAATAACAACAATACAAATGGCCAATAGGTACATGAAAAGGTGCTCAATATCACTGATCAACAGAGAAATGCAAATCAAAACCACAATGAGGTATGAGGTACTACCTCACATCTATTAATATGGCTACTATAAAAAAAGACAAGAGATACATGTGTTGATGAAGATGTGGAGAAAAGAGAACCTTGTGCACTGTTGGTGGGAATGTAAATTGGTATAGCCATTATGAAAACAGTATAGACGTTTCTCAATAAATTAATAATAGAACTGTCCTATGATCAAGCAATTCCACTCATAGAAATATATCCAAAGAAAATGAAATTTATATGTCAAATATAGATATCTACACTCCCATGCTCATTGCAGAATTATTCACACCAGTCAAGACAGGGAAACAACCTAAGTGTCTGTTCAGAGATGAATGAATTTTATACATAATGAAATATTATTTAGTCATAAAAAGGAATAAAATCCTATCATTTGGGGGAAATGAGAAGATGTTGGTCAAAGCGTACAAATGTTCAGTTATAAGATGAATAAATTTTGGAGATCTGATGTACAGCAGGTGACTATAGTTAACAATAGTGTACTGTAATTTGAAAATTTCTGAATGTTGTAGATTTCAAGTGTTATCACTACACAAACAAAAAATCATAATTCTATGAAGTGATAGATGTGTTAATTAACCTGATTGTGATAATTATCTCACATCATATGTGTATGTCAAATCATCACATTATACACCTTAAATATATACAATTTTATTTGTCAATTATACCTCAGTAAACTAGGTAAAAAAAAAAAAAAAAAACACAAAACAAAACAAAACAAAAACAACTTGTTACTTGTAAACCAGCAAGCACCATGACCTCATCTAGGGCAAATTAGGTACCTCTGCAGCCAGGCGATGCTGTCTTGCGATAGAATCCTTTGGCTTCTTCTGGATACCATATGTTTCCCAGTAGATGTGATGATGGGTTGTCCTTTCCAGCCAGGTCACAAACAGCCACACTTAATGTTCCTCAAATACAGCAAGTGCATTTTTAGCTTCAAGTCTTATTCATGCCATTTCCTCCCTATCAAGAATAACTTTATATCAGTCAGAATCCTGGCAACAGGATCACTACATAATTTTCAGGGCCCACTGAAAGAAGAAAATGCAGGACCTTTTGTTCAAATATATTAAGAATTCCAAGACTGTTGCAGAAGAGCATTAAACCAAGCATGGGGCCTTCCTGAGCATGGATTCCCCATGTGACTGCACAGGAAACAGATGGCACATTCACCTGGAATTTTGAGGTGACTTTTAAGGGATAATTTACAGAGATGTGTGCAAAGCTGAGAAATCAATAATGCATATTGAAGCACCAAGACATTAGCTAGCAGCAGCAGCAAACTTTTGCCACCCCAGGCCTGAAGGCACTCAGGAGAATAAGGAGTGGCCAGAACCTCACTGAGAGCTAAAGCAATAAATAAACAGCCACCCCCAAATAGATATAGCTATAGAGAAACAAAACTACTGCCAGAATTATGGCAACACACAGAGTAAGTGGGAAAAATAATAACCTGTTATATTTCCCTTTACACCTTCAATGTCCAGGTAGTACCTATTATTGGCTGAGTCCAACCAGAAGCCACAGGGCAAGGGAGCCCCTGGGTAAGACGGTTTCTGGACAGCCTCGTGCAGACGAAGAGAATAAAGAAAAATGGAGAATGAATCTGGAAGCAAACATTTTAACCAGCACGATTTTCAGCTGTTTTGCCTGTTTACACATTTTTCATTCTTTAGAAGAATTCTCATCAGCTTCAGCTAGATGTTAGAATTATCTGGGGAGCTTTAAAAACTTTTATCACCTAGGTTCCAATCCTGGAGATTCTGGTTTAAATGATCTGGGGTACAGCTTGGATATCAGGATGTCTAAAGTCTTCCCAGGTGTTTCTGATGGGCAGTCAAGGTTGAACTTTAGAGCAGTGTTTCTCAATCTCAGCAGACTGACATTTTGGGCCAGATAATCTTTTGTTGTGGAGGGATGTCCTGTACATTGTAGAATGTGTCTTTCATCCACTAGATGCCAGTAGCTCTCCCAACCCCGCTTTGTGACCACCGAGAATATCTGCAGACATTGTCAAATGTCCCCTGGGAGCAATGTTGCTTGCCCCACCCCTGTTTGAAAACCACTGCTTTAGAGCAGGGGTTCTCAAAGTGTGGTTCCTGCACTGGCAGCGTCAGCAGAGCAGGTGGAGGTGAGGGTGAGAAGTTGTTAGAAATGCAAATTCTCAGCCCCCATCTCAGACTTAACTGCATAGAAAACTCTGGGGTGGGGCGCCAGACAATTCTGATGCATGCTTAAGTTAGAACCACTACTTTAGAGCCTGAATTGAGTTTCTATTCTTCAGAAAGAACTTTAAAAAACAAAATCTGTGTCAGCTTTTACCTGTAAACTTGTACCTTTTATTTGAACTTCTAGGGTACTATTTTCTGTATTTCTCATGTTAATAATCACATGTTTGTTACCAAATCAGTAACTTCGACACTGGGTTATTTTAGGCAAGTTTTTTCTCCTTAACAAGATTTCGTGCTCTTCAAGAACAAGGACTGCTGAGACGACATTCAGCAGACTTCGCAGCCTTGTCATGCTTGGGGAGGGGGTAGAGGTCAGCTGGGGAAATGACTCCAGGAGAATCAACCTTAAATTCACTCATTTCCCAGGTAAGCACTTAGAAGTGTATCAGGGAAATGCTTCTCAGACTTTCACGTGCAAATAAATCTGGAGATGTTAAAATTGCAGATTGTTGGTCACAACATACCTTCAGTGGCAAGGTGCTTAAGTGCTCACCAGTCAGTCACTTGCACCTAGCAAGTCAGACAGTTCAATAGTCAGAGACTACAGAACAACTGAGTGGTGATAGAGGTTAAAACCTTCCTGAAAATGGCAAAGGGAGCTTCTAGACGGACCCAAAAGGATTCATAACCTTGTTAGCTGATTTCTTTCGGCAGTGAGTGGTCATCTTAATATAGTTACGTTCTTGTAGCCTTTACTGATATTAAAGGAACTTTGTTCTTTGTACCTTCTAGCACCTTTCTGTCAACCACTGAGCCCTTGTAACGACTGTCAAAGTCTATATAGCATTTTTTTGCTTTCTCTCAACTCCTATTTAGTGTCATATATTTGATTAATGCTTAATTAAATAGGTAAATAGGAGGGGGGATCATGGCAGACGGGAGGTAGGACTACATAACAGCTCCAACGCGGACGGACAGAGCAGTGTTTGGAGGTTCACATCATGAATTTTTGCTCCAGAATGACTGCAGGAATAAATCAGAAACCCTAGGAGGAAACAGCCTGAAGGAATCAGAATGCTCCTGCAGGACCCAGGAGACACCCCATATACTGTGAGTGTCCAAACTGTAGAACTGGGAAAGGGAGATCATCCACCCCCGAACACAGACCGCCACTGGGGAAATGGAAGGCCTAGATTACGGAAGATTTTGACCTTACCTGGAGTTGAGTCAATTTAGAGAGCCGAGCTAAATACAGGGGTAGAGGAAACAGTGGGAACTCTGTGGGTCTCCTAGCAAGCCGTTTTTGCCTGGCCTCACAGGGGTCCTTTGGGAGGACAGCCAGAGGTGATGGGTAAAGGCCACATGGAGAAGGAAATCTCCAGCAGAACTTTGTAACACTTTGATTGAGAAGCCTCCTGACCAAAATCTGGGGAGGGCGTGAATCCGGTGTGCAGACTCCACAGGCAGAGGAAGAAGGAAAGCCATATTTGCTTCTGCAGCTGGGATGAGGCCCTGCTCACCCACTGCCTGGAAATAGACTTGATGTTGTTGCAGGGAGCATGATGGGAGTGAGACTGGCCTTTTGGATTGTGTGGGAGCTGGGTGAGGCCTGTGACTGCTGGCTTTCCCCCACTTCCCTAACAACCTTCATGACACAGTAAAGACAGTTGTAATCCTTCTAGGACCATAACTGCATTGACCTGGGAACCTAACCCCCATCCCCAACAGCAGCCTCAGCAAGACCCACCCAAGGAGAGTGTGAGCTCAGACATGCCTAGCCCTACCTCTACCCAGTGGTCCTTCCCTACCCATCAAAGACAAAGGGCATATACTCTTGGGAGTTCTAGGGCTCTGCCCACCACCTGTTCCTCCCCATACTACCACAGCTGATGCTTTCTGGAAACTGCCATCTCCTGGCAGTAGGCCAACCAGCACAAAATAGTGCATTAAACCACCAAAGCTAAGAACACTCACAGAGTCCATTTCACCCCCCTGCCACTTCCATCAGAACAGGTGCAGTTACCCATGGATGAGAGACCCACAGACAGTTCACATCATAGGACTCTGTGTAGACAACCCCCAGTACCAGCCTAGAGCCTGGTAAACTTGCTGGGTGGCTAGATCCAAAAGCAAGAAAACGATCACTACAGCTTGGCTCTCAGAAAGACACATCCATAGGAAAAGGGGGAGACTGCTACATCAGGAGAACACCCTGTGGGACAAAATAATCTGAACAACAGCCTCCAGCCTTAGACCTTTCATCTGACAGAAACTACCCAAATGAGAAGGAACCAGAAAACCAACGCTGGTAATATGACAAACGAGGTTCTTTAACATCCCCCCAAAATCACACTAGCTCACCAGCAATGAACCCAAACCAAGAAGAAATCCCTGATTTACCTGAAAAAGAATTTAGGAGGTTAGTTATTAAGCTCATCAGGGAGGGACCAGAGAAAGGCTAAGCCCAACGCAAGGAAATCCAAAAAATGATACAAGAAGTGAAGGGAGAAATATTCAAGGAAATAGATGGAATAAATAAAAAAAGTTCAAAACTTCAGAGAATAATGGACACACTTATAAAAATGCAAAATGCTCTGAAAAGTCTCAGCAAAAGCATTGAACAAGTAGAATAAAGAAATTCAGAGCCTGAAGACAAGGTTTTCAAATTAACCCAATCCAACAAAGACAAAGAGAAAAGAGTAAGAAAATATGAACAAAGCTTCCAAGAAGTATGGGATTATGTTAAACAACCAAACCTAAGAATAATTTGTGTTCCTGAGGAAGAATAGAAATCTAAAAGTTTGGAAAACATATTTGGGGAAATAACTGAGGAAAACTTCCCCAGCCTTGCTAGAGACCTAGATAGCCAAATACAAGAAGCACAAAAATACCTGGAAAATTCATCGCAAAAAGATCATCACCTAGGCACATTGTTCTCAGGTTATCTAAAGTTAAGACAAAGGAAAGAATCCTAAGAACTGTGAGACAAAAGCACCAGGTAACCTATAAAGGAAAGCCTATAAGATCAACAGCAGATTTCTCAGCAGAAATCCTACAAGCTAGAAGGGATTGGGGTCCTATCTTCAGCCTCCTCAAACAAAACAATTATCAGTCAAGAATTTTGTATCCAGTGAAACTAAGCTTCATATATGAAGGAAAGACACAGTCGTTTTCAGACAAACAAATGCTTAGAGAGTTCACCACTAACAAGCCACCACTACAAAGACTGCTAAAAGGAACTCTAAACCATGAAACAAATCCTGGAAACACATCAAAACAGAGCCTCTTTAAAGCATAAATCTCACAGGACCTATAAAACAAAAATACAATTTAAAAAACAAAAACAGGCCAGCTGCGGTGGCTCATGCTTATAATCCCAGCACTTTGGGAGGCTGAGGTGGGAGGATCACGAGGTCAGAAGATCAAAACCATCCTGGCTAACATGGTGAAAACCCATCTCTAATAAAAATACAAAAAAAAAGAAAAAGAAAAAAAAATTAGCCAGGTGTGGTGGTGGGCACCTGTAGTCCCAGCTACTTGGGAGGCTGAAGCAGGAGAATGGCATGGACCTGGGAGGCGGAGCTTGCAGTGAGCTGAGATAGAGCCACTGCACTCTAACCTGGGCGACAGAGTGAGACTCCATCTCAAAAAAACAAAAAAACAAACAAAACAAAACAAAACAAAACAACAACAACAAAAACCAAAACCAAGGTATACAAGCAACAAATAGCATGATGAATGAAATGGTACCTCACATCTCAATACTAACACTGAATGTAAATGGCCTAAATGCTCCACTTAAAATATATGGAATTGCAGAATGGATAAGAATTCAACAACCATCTGCTGCTTTTGGGAGACTCACCTAACACATAAGGACTCGCACAAACTTAAGGTAAAGTGGTGGAAAAAGACATATCATGCAAATGGACACCAAAAGTGAGCAGGAGTAGCTATTCTTATATCAGACAAAACAAACTTTAAAGCAACAGCAGTTAAAAAAGACAAAAAGGGACATTGTGTAATGATAAAGGCCTTGTCCAAAAGGAAAATATCACAATCCTAAACACATATGCACCTAAACACTGGAGCTCCCAAATTTATAAAACAGTTACTAACAGACTGAAGAAATGAGATAAACAGCAATACAATAATAGTGGGGGACTTCAATACTTCACTGACAGCACTAGACAGGTCATCAAGACAGAGAATCAACAAAAGAAACAATGGATTTAAACTATACCCTGGAACAAATGCACTTAACAGATGTATACAGAACATTCCATCCAACAACCCCAGAATACACATTCTATTCAACAGTGCATGAAACTTTCTCCAGGATAGACCATATGATAGGCCACAAAACAAGCCTCAATAAATGTAAGAAAATTGAAATTATATCAAGCACTCTCTCAGACCACAGTAGAATAAAACTGAAAATCAACCCCAAAAAGAGTCTCTAAAACCATGCAAATACATGGAAATTAAATAACCTGCTCCTGAATGATCATTGGGTCAAAAATGAAATCAAGATGGAAATTTAAAAATTCTTTGAACTGAACCACAATAGTGGCACAACCTATCAAAATCTCTGGGACACAGCAAAGGCAGTGCTAAGAGGAAAGTTCATAGCCCTAAACGCCTACATCAAAAAGTCTGAAACAGCACAAACAGACAATCTAAGGTCAACCTCAAGCAACTAGAGAAACAACAACAAGCCAAACCCAAACCCAGGAGAAGAAAGGAAATAACCAAGATCATAGCAGAACTAAATGAAATTCAAACAAACAAACAAGCCAACAAAAAAATTCAAAAAATAAATAAAACAAAAAGCTAGTTCTTTGAAAAGACAAATAAAATTGATAGACCATTAGCAAGATTAACTAAGAAGAGTGAAAATCCAAATAAGCTCAATGAGAAATGTAACGGAGATACCACAACTGACACCACAGAAATGCAAAAGATTATTCAAGGCTACTATGAACACCTTTATGTGCATAAGCTAGAAAACCTAAAAGAGATGGATAAAGTCCTGGAAAGATACAACCCTCCTAGCTTAAATGAGGAAGAATTAGATACCCCAAACATACTGATAACAAGCAATGAGATTGAAATAGTAATTTAAAAATTACCAACAACAAAAAAGTCCAGGACCAGATAGATTCATAGCAGCATTTTACCAAACATTCAAAGAAGAATTGGTATCAATTCTATTGACGGTATTCCACAAGCTAGAGAAAGAGGGAACCCTCCCTAAGTCATTCTATGAAGCCAGTATCACCCTAATACCAAAACCAGGAAAGGACATATGTGAAAAAGAAAACTACAGGCCAATATCCCTGATGAACATAGATGCTAAAATCCTTAACCAAATACTAGCTAATGGAATCCAACAACATATCAAAAAGATAATTCAGCATGATCAAATGGGTTTCATACCAGGGATGTAGGGATGGTTTAACAAGTCAATAAATGTGATACCACATAAACAGAGTTAAAAACAAAAATCACATGACCATCTCAATAGATGCAGATGAAGAATTCGACAAAATCCAGCATCCTCTCAGCAAAATTGGCATACAAGGGACATACCTTAATGTAATAAAAGCCATCTATAACAAACCCACAGTCAACATAATACTGAATGGAGAAAACTTCAAAGCATTCCCTCTGAGAACTGGAGCAAGACGAGGATGCCCACTCTCACCACTCCTCTTCAACATAGTACTGGAAGGCCTAGCCAGAGCAATGAGATAAGAAAAAGAAATAAAAGGCATCCAAACTGGTAAAGAGGAAGTCGAATTGTTGCTGTTTGCTGATGATATGATTGTTTACCTAGAAAACCCTAAAGACTCCTACAGAAAGCTGCTAGAACTGATAAAGGAATTCAGCAAAGTTTCCAGATACAAAATTAATGTACACAAATCAGTAGCTCTTCTATACACCAATAGCGACCAAGCTGAGAATCAAATCAATAACTCAATGTCTTTTACAATAGCTGCAAAAAATAAAATACAATAAAATTCTTAGGAACATACCTAACCAAGGAGGTGAAAGACCTCTACAAGGAAAACTATAAAACACTGCTGAAAGAAATCATAGATGACACAAACAAATGGAAACACATTCCATACTCATGGATGAGTAAAATCAATATTATGAAAATGACCATACTGCCCAAAGCAATCTACAAATTCAACACAATTCCCATCAAAATACCACCATCATTCTTCACAGAATTAGAAAAAGCAATTCTAAAATTCATATGGAACCAAAAAAGAGCCCACATAGCCAAAGCAAGACAACAAAAGAACAAATCTGGAGGCATCACATTACCTGATTTCAAACTATATGTAAGGCCATAGTCACCAAAACAGCATGGTATCGGTATAAAATAGGCACATAGGCCAGGTGCGGTGGTTCCTGCCTGTAATCTCAGCACTTTGGGAGGCCAAGGCTGGCAGATCACTAGGTCAGTAGTTCGAGACCAGCTTGACCAACATGGTGAAATCCTGTCTCTAATAAAAATACAAAAATTAGCCAGGCATGGTGGCACACACCTGTAATCCCAGTTACTCAGGAACCTGAGGCAGGAGAATTGCTTGAACCTGGGAGGCAGAGGTTGCAGTGAGCAGAGATCATGCCACTGCACTCCAGCCTGGGTGACAGAGTGAGACTCTGTCTCAAAAACAGACAAACAAACAAACAAACAAACAAACGGCACATGGANCCCATCAAAATACCACCATCATTCTTCACAGAATTAGAAAAAGCAATTCTAAAATTCATATGGAACCAAAAAAGAGCCCACATAGCCAAAGCAAGACAACAAAAAGAACAAATCTGGAGGCATCACATTACCTGATTTCAAACTATATGTAAGGCCATAGTCACCAAAACAGCATGGTATCGGTATAAAAATAGGCACATAGGCCAGGTGCGGTGGTTCCTGCCTGTAATCTCAGCACTTTGGGAGGCCAAGGCTGGCAGATCACTAGGTCAGTAGTTCGAGACCAGCTTGACCAACATGGTGAAATCCTGTCTCTAATAAAATACAAAATTAGCCAGGCATGGTGGCACACACCTGTAATCCCAGTTACTCAGGAACCTGAGGCAGGAGAATTGCTTGAACCTGGGAGGCAGAGGTTGCAGTGAGCAGAGATCATGCCACTGCACTCCAGCCTGGGTGACAGAGTGAGACTCTGTCTCAAAAACAGACAAACAAACAAACAAACAAACAAACGGCACATGGATCAATAGAACAGAATAGAGAACCCAGAAATAAACCCAAATACAGCCAACCAATCTTCAACAAAGCAAACAAAAACATAAAGTGGGGAAAGGACACCCTGTTCAACAAATGTTACTGGGATAATTGGCTAGTCAAATGTAGGAGAATGAAACTGGATCCTCATCTCTCACCTTATACCAAAATCAACTCAAGGTTGATTAAGGACTTAAATCTAAGACCTGAAACTGTAAAAATTCTAGAAGATAACATTGGAAAAATCCTTCTAGATATTAGCCTAGGCAAGGAGTTCATGACCAATAACCCAAAAGCCAATGCATTAAAAACAGATAAATTGCTGAGAGCTAATTAAACTAAAGAGCTTTTGCATGGCAATAGGAACAGTCAGCAGAGTAAACAGATAACCCACAGAGTAGGAAAAAATCTTCACAATCTATACATCTGACAAAGGACTAATATGCAGAATCTGCAATGAACTCAAGCAAATCAACAAGAAAAAACCAAAAATCCCATCAAAAAGTGGGCTAAGGGCATGAATAGACAATTCTCGAAAGAAGATACACAAATGGCCAACAAACTTGAAAAGATGCTCAACATCACTATCAAGAAAACGCAAATCAAAACCACAATGCGATACCACCTTCCTCCTGCAACAATGACCATAATCAAAAAAATAAAAAAAATAGTAGATGTTGGTGGGGATTTGGTGAACAGGGAACACTTCTACACTGCTGGTGGGAATGTAAACTAGTACAACCAGTATGGAAAACAGTGTGCAGATTTTTTAAAGAACTGAAAGTGGACCTACCATTTCATCCAGCATTCCCACTACTGGGTATCTACCCAGAGGAAAAGAAGTCATTAAACAAAAAACATACTTGCACACGCATGTTTTTAGCAGCACAATTCACAATTGCAAAAACATGGAACCAACCCAAATGCTCATCAATCAAAGAGTGGATAAGGGAATTATGGTATATACATATGATGGAATACTACTCAGCCATGAAAAGGAATGAATTAATGGCCTTTGCAGTGACCTGGATGAGATTGGAGACTATTATTCTAAGTGAAGTAACTCAGGAATGGAAAACCAAACATCATAAGTTCTCACTCATAAGTGAGAGCTAAGCTATGAGAATGTAAAGGCATAAGAATGACACAATGGGCAATGGGGACTCAAGGGGAAAAGGTGGGAAGGAAGTGAAGGATAAAAGACTACAAATAGGGTTCAGTGTATGCTGCTGGGGTGATGGGTGCACTAAAATCTCACAAATCACCACTTATTCATGTAACCAAACACCACCTGTTCCCCAATAACCTATGGAAATAAAAAAAATATTAATAACAAAAAAAGTAAAGTAACTACATTAAATTAAAAAAATAAATAAAAGAAGGCTGGCCACAGTGGCTCATGCTTGTAATCCCAGCACTTTGGGAATCCTGAGGTGGGCAGATCACTTGAGGTCAGGAATTTGAGACCAGCCTGGCCAACATAGGAAATCCTGTCTCTACTAAAAATACAAAAATTATCTGGGCATGGTGGAAGGTGCCTATAAACTCAGCTACTTGGGAGGCTAAGGCAGGAGAATAACTTGAACCTGGGAGGTGGAGGTTGCAGTGAGGTGGGGTCGCTCTATTTTACTCTAGCCTGGGTGACAGAGCGAGACTCTGTCTCAAAAAAAAAAAAAAAAAAAAAAAAAAAAAAAAAAAAAAAAAAGTGGAGTGAATAAATGAATGAGTAAATGAATGAAGCCTTCATTGACCTTTTGGATTTTATACCTCCAGATAAACCCAGTTAATGTGTTCCCTAACCAAATTGTGGGCACTTGTATAAACTGAACTACCACTTCATTGACTACACCTCCATCCCTCAAATCCAGTCAAAGAGGGTAGATGTGCAAACCCCCAAGCAAACTTTGGGCTATTAACACCAGCAAGTTAACTCCACAACCTTACTTCTAATTTGTAACATCTTCATGACATTTCCAAGGTACAAAGACAGAACTAGGATTCCCTGCCTTGTAAAAATGTGAAAAATCTCTATCATTGAAATACTGACAGATTTTACGACTAAATCATACCTCCCAGTTTCTTAAAAAAAATTGGAATACTAGTTTCTGTTCCTTTCTTTGGTATCTCTTTGCCAAAGCTTAGAATGTTAGAATCCTAACATTCAGAAAGTTTTTTTTTTTTTTTTTTTTTTTTTTTGTATTTTTACCTAATACTTTTTTTCTGCAGTTAAGGTCCATTTCTACTTATTATGGCCATTGGACACATGTGGAAAATTTGACCCATACATAAGTATTTCATGTGTTTCAAACCTTACTGCATTAGAACAATCTGAAATTTTATTTGGCTAAAATAAATAATCCTAACTAAAATCCATTTTTCTTTTCTTCCCTTTTCCTTGTTGGTAATTCTATCAAAATAGTGAATAAGGGGGAAAATCTGTACCTCTAGAGATAATGGAACAGAGAACAATAAGCTGCCTAGGGTTTATAACTAACCAGGGCATGTGTTAGGCCATCCTATCAAGTGTTGCTGGGAAAACATTATCTGGGAAGACTCCATGGGAAGAAGACAACTTCCAAATAAGGCTCAAGTTCATAATGGAAAAGTAAATATGATCCTTTTAATAGTTGGCGGAGCACCCCTACACAATACATTGCTATTTCAGACTTCTCATGAGTTATGTCCTATTACAAAGATAATGGAAGAGATGCGTGCTTAAAGCTTTATTAATAACCTCATGATTTGTGTCTATTGTGCCAAAGACTCACCACAACTTAATCTCTCAGGGAACCATAATGCCATAGGGACAGAGTCTAATGTAGGCTCCTATCTTCAGACAGAGCTACAACTAAACCATTCTTCCCGATTTTTTTTCTAAAACTTGGAGGACTGTTTCCTGTACCTTCCTTGGATATTCTATTACCAATGTTAAAAACCCTAAAACTCAGAATTTTTTAAAAAAATTTTCACCTGAAGCTCTTTTTTCTGCAGTTAAATTCAGCTGCCACTTATTTTGGCCTTAATAGAGATACAGAAAATTTGATCTGCACATGAGCACTTTATGCATATGAAACCTTACTATATTAGGACAATCTGAAATTTTATTTGGCTAAGAAAAATAGTCCTAATTCTGTTTACTTCTCCTCAAATACCCTATTACTTAAGCCTCAAATCATCTTTATTATATCCTTTTAGGCCTCTCTAATATTTCCATGTCCTTCTAAGTTGTGCTTCTAAAACTTAAGTACAATTGTTTATTAAGGGCTCATGCAATGCCCAGGAGAAGGAGATGGTTTGTATTCTTAAGATTCTTGTATGTTTCCCTTTTACTTAGACAACTCAGAAGCAACCTGATTTTTGTCTTTCCATTAGGAACTCTTGCTTGAAATAACCCTTGTTTAAAATTGGGCATTAATTTCCAGTTAAAAATGTCAGACTGAGCACAGACATCTACCTCCTCTTTCCTTAAAGGATGCCTTTGAAATGACAACAAATATTTTCTTTTAAGGAAAGCAGAACAATGCTGAAACACATGTGTTTGTCAAAAATGTTAAAGAATTCCTAGAATACAAAAAACATATGTGACCCAATAGACAGAGACAGAGCAGAGGAAACCATAGCCCAAGATAACAAGAATACGTATGGGATGCTTTCAGGAGTCCCAGGAAAGCTCCAAGTTCAAAATCACTAAAGGCAAAGGGTAGGGGTGGCTAGTTCCAGGTTATTTCTTTAAAAGAGCATCCCTACCCACTCCCACCGTAAGTGGCCAGCAGTGGGAATTTTTTCCTTGGGCTAAAGCCAGAAAATTACACTTGAAATGGGTAATTTTTACCCAAAGCTTTGCAGTTAGGGTTTTAGGAGCTGAGAAGGGATCAGAACAGAGGCTGAGTATTTCCAAAATATACAACAGATATGGAGAGGCTCTGCTTCTACGTCATCACCATCCCCACTCTGGCTGATGGAGGAGCCACCACATGGAACATTGTCATTTGATGTGGCAGACGTAAAAAGGAGAGTTCTAGAGGCCTTGGAATAAAAATTTTACATGTGGAAACTTAAAAAGTTGATCTCAGGCTGGGCATGGTGGCTCATACCTGTAATTCCAGTACTTTGGGAGGCTGATGTGGGTGGATCACCTGAGGTTGGGAGTTCGAGACCAGCCTGACCAACATGGAGAAACCCTGTCTCTACTAAAAATACAAAATTAGCCAGGTGTGGTTGGTGCATGCCTGTAATTCCAGCTGCTCGGGAGGCTGAGGCAGGAGAATCACTTGAACCCAGGAGGCAAAGGATCCCGTGAGCCGAGATCACGCCATTGCACTCCAGCTTGGGCAACAAGAGCGAAACTCTACGTCAAAAAAAAAAAAAAAAAAAAAAAATTGATCTCATAGAAGTAGAGAGTAGAATAGTTACTAGTAGAGACTATAAGGGTTGGTTGCGGGGAGACAGTCAGAGGTTGGTTAACAGATACAAAAGTATAGCTAGGTGGGAGAATAAGTTCTAGAATAAGTTCTAGTGTCCTATAGCACTGTACAGGAACTATAATTAACAATTTAGTGTACATTTTCAAATAGCTAGAAGAATGGATTTTGAATGTTCCCAACATGAAGACATGATAAATGTCTGAGGTGATGGAAATGCTGATTAATCTGACTTCAGCATTACACATTGTATGCATATATCAAACTATCACAATGTGTCTCATAGAGGTGCAATTATTATGTGTCAATTAAAAATAATTTTAAAAATCTGAGTTATGGATACTTTCTTAAAAAAAAAAACAGAAAAAAAGCAACGCATATGTACATACAATTTTGCAAACCACTTCAAGAGATTGGCCTGTAAAACTTATCCACAGAGCTCTGGCAGCACAGGCCCAGGTTAGGCCCCTCAGAATGGTCTTACTTGGAATCTGTTTGGACCTCATGATGCTGACACCTGCAGCTTAAGAGCTGGAGTGGGCACATGGATGGGGCAAGACAGTCCACGCTTTTTGGAGCAGGTATGTAGTCTCTAATTATGCCTCTAACATTAGAGCGGTTCTCTAGGACCTCCACATGTGAGTGAGGAAATGCAAAGAACCAAAGGCAGCCCAGCCCGATAGATGTGTGTGGTAGGGTGTGGTTCCACAGGAAACAAGTATCCTCTGATCCAGTGGCCACTGTGCTGTGAATTCTTGACTTTTATATAGCACGTGGCAATTCACAGAGCACTTTTATAAACACTGTCTCATTGAACTCAGGAATATCACTAGAATCATGAAGTCAGGAGCAGCAGTCTATTTTTATGAGGAAAAGCAGTGAAGCCTCAGAAGGGTTAAATGACTTGTCAAAAGTCATCCAACCAGTTAGTGACAGGGTTGAGACTAGGTTTTCTGACCGTAATCAAACAACTTTTCCACTTTACTCACCCCCACCAACCCCCCGCCCAGGCTAAACTTCTGTGTGAGTAAAATGTGGAATATGATTTTGGACTCTTGAAAAAGCCTCCTTTCTCTAATAGCACACAAAGACTTTCTATTCACAAGCAGAGGGAAGGCTCAAAATGCAAAATAAATTTATTATCACCAGGAAGACTTGCTATCAGCTATTTAAGAATAGGGGCTGGAGGCAATAGGGACTATCCTATGTGGTGGTCTGTAGTGAGCCTGTGTGGGGCACTGGATGCCCAAGAAAAAATATGGAGATTAAGCCGATTCCCCAACACAGCTGTTGGGCTCCTACTTCCCGGCATGGCCTAGAGCTGGCCCTAAGAACATTAAAGAACAGTAGGAGATTTGCGAGAGAAGAAATAGTACAAATAACTTGTTTCGTAGAGGCCTAGCCATTACCTCAGCTGTGTATCTCCTAGTCCAGCCCCAGGGCTGGCAGAGAGTAGGTGCTCAGGAACTGTGTGTGCTAACTGGAGGAAATGCAAATGGAAAACCGGCCCATGGAGGATCAAGATGAATAACTATCTATGAGACATTCTGAGACTGCCAAAAATGACTTTTCTAACAGTGACATTGTCAACTGGCATAGCATTGGTTAGAAGGCAGTATTGGAACTCAGAAAACTGGGGTGGACAAAGAACTGAATATAGTTATTCGGTTATTTGGGAGTGGGGGGGTCACACACTGGTAGGTGGTGAACCCAATGACCCAATAGACCTCTTTTGTTTGTGATTCCCCTGTGGTTAAATAACAAACTGCTTTTCCCAGTTTGGTAATTCAGTGGTTCCTTTCCATAATAGGAAAAAAATGAAAGTAACTAACCATCAACTAAGACCTTGAATTCCCTCAGCTGAGAGAAGAGACTATTGCATATAAGTCATAAAAATCTTAAAGTTCTCCTGCTGCAGCAAAGAGGGAGAGACACGGCTGTGCTAAAGATCTAGCTCATGCTTTCTTGTCGTATGAAGAAGGCCATGATGGCAGCTAACTTTCAAGACCTCCAATATGAATCAGTGGCATGACCACTGTGCTTCCCTAGGTAGACCCTGGAAGCAGCACAGAGAAGAGGGTCTGGTGGGGAAATCCCACCTCCAGGATTTAACCCTCCTCCATTTCTCATAGCATAGTTGAGTAACCCCAGTCTAGCCCAGGGTTTCCCAAACCAAAGTCATTTCTTTATAATGGTCACAATTTTTGTCTTATCCAAGTACCAGCTATATTTGTCTTTCTTTGATATTGTCCTATAAATTCATCTACATTTTTAAATCTAATGCTAGAGCTTAACACCAACTGCTTGTTCAGTATACAAGCAATTATTTTTCTAGAAACAACAAAATCGCTTCAGTTTTTTGTGTGTTTTGTGGCCTAAAAGTACATTTTTTTATGATGATTTTTCTTTGGATATTAGGTTCTTGGGGAATGACATCACTTAAAACAGAAACTGGGGAAATACTTTGTACAAGCTTTTAAAATGTGGTTAAAAGTTAGGAAAAAACAGATTCTTCCAATCAATGATAGTTTTGGAAGAAAGTGGTGTACCCAGAAACCTTCTCTCTCTCAGTCCTGGTTGTGCAAGTAGGGAAGGAGGTGACTTTCATTCAGAAAATGAAATACAATAAGAATGATGTAAATTTGCTCAAAATAATGACAAGGAAAAGAAAATATTTCTTAAAGGCAAAATCGCACTGCAAGGCAATTTGTATTCACTACAGAAAGCTTGGCCAAAGTGAAACTTCAGCTATTTCAGAATTCTTAGTGAAGATTAAATCTCTCTAATTTGTTCCTACTCAGGGGAATCACAAGATGTGGAATTTACAGGTTTCTAACCTAAATGGTCTTTTGCAACTGGAAAGACATCCCTAAAGAATAAGGAAAAGACTGGCCTCACTGGCCTCTCAGGGAATAGCATGGTTTTGGACTACTTAAATGAGCAAATGTATTGCTTTCTTACCAAGTTCAGAGTCTGCATTTTGTAAACCTGGGAGCACAAAGGTAAAAGATAGAAGTCCTACTCTGTATGAGTTGTAATTGAGTGAAAGGAAAACAAGCAAACAAAAAATTGCAGTACATTGCAAGTAATCAAGGCAGTAAGAACTGACACTTATTTAGTGATCATCATATGATACACTTTAACCTACTAAATCCTCATAAAGATACACTTCACATATGGAGAAACTGAGGCACAAAACAATCACGTCATTCATCAAGGTGGTAAGGTTTGTCAGTGGCAGAACCAGAAATCAAATTGAGACTGTTTCCAGGGCCTGAGGCATCACAGGTTGGGGAATCTTCAAAGAAAGTGATGTGAAGATGGAGAGGCGCTTACTAGGCATATGGAGATCAAGGGGTGAGAAGCTGAGATACGACACTCCAGTCCTAGAAAACAGAGTGTATGAAACATCTCTGAAATGACAATATAAATATGATGAGTTGCTAGATGTGCTTCAAAGTGAATTATGAGGCACAGTTCCCACCTTCATTACACATTTGTTAAGCATCCGTTATGTGCCAGGAATTATACTCCACACTAGGGATATAGCCATAAAAAGGACACCATCCCTCTCCTATGCCAGAAGGGTCATTATATGTGATTTGAAAACCCATTGAGTTTGGATAAATTGTTCCAGTGGGGTGGCATAAACTCTTAACCTCATAAAACTTAATTAGAACTGGGAAATCTGTCAAATTTGGGGGTTTAGTTTTACACCTCGATATAAACAAACAAACAAACAAACAAGCATCAACAACCAAGATTCCTCATCCTTTCCCCACTGGCAAAACACTTTTGTTTTCCATAAATGCTTTAATCAGTTTGGAGTGTTGGTTTAAACATTTAGAGTGTATTTGAGAGCTTTAAGTATCAAACAGACTTTTAAAGTGGCTTTTCCTGTTAACACAATGTTTCTTGTAACCAGTGAGTTGTGCCAAAACTCACTGTATAGAAGTAATACTGTCAGGTGGGGTTGTATTTTGTCAGTAATGCATCAACCTTTTGGATGTCACTAAATTTTTCTAAGTGTTCAGTTCACATTTTGTCTTTGTGCACAACTTCCAGAACATCACTTTACCATCTTGTAAATCGGTTTGCATTATTCGTGATAATGCTTACCCTTTATTATAATTACCACAAGTCATGGGAAGGTTCAACTGTTTCATTAGTTGACTAAGAACAACAAAGTCTAAAGTTTCATTGAAATCAGATGTAATGCTTGTGTTCCAAGGTCAGCTGGAAACGAATAGGAATAATTTAAGCCACGATATCCCAACTGAGGCTGAGCCATGCTAATCATTCTGCAGATCATACTAGAGTGATTCTGAAGGAAAAAATCACATCCCATTTCTTCCTCATTAGGTATACTGAAGACCAACTTTGTAGGAGGAAAGGATTAATCTATAGCAGGGTGGTCACAGTTCATGCCTGGAGAACCAACCACTCACAGGTAACCCTCGGCAGCCAGGAGCCACAACCAAGTGGGTCTTAGGGGACTAAAGAGGTAATTCCCTTTCTCCTTCCTTTTTTTTTTTCCTTTTAGTTGTCTCTTCCCTCTCCCATAAGGGAAGGGAAATGTGAAACCAGGGGATTCTGAGAATGTCTAGAGTCCCTTGGAAAATTCTCTCATCCACCACCCTCCAAAGCTGTAAATGTGAGGAAGCTTTGAGAAAGAGGAAGTAAAGTCTTTCCATTCCTGCAAGACAGCCAACTGAAAAGCTCCCTGTGATACCCAGTGGCCTTTTGTCTAAAAAATTCTAGCCGTTTACCTGTAGTCATTATTTTTATTTGATAAAGTCATAAGGGACTTGCCTGCTTCACCACGAGTGAAGGAGCCTGTCTCAGTCTGCTTTGTGCAGCTGTAACAGAATGCAACAAACTAGGAAATTTATTAAAAACAGAAATTTATTTCTCACAATTCTGGAGGCTGGGAAGTCCAAGATCAAGGGGCCATATCTGGTGAGAGTCTTCCTGTAGGATCATAACATGGCAAAGGGAATCCTATGGGTGAGAGATAAAAGGGGACTGAACTTCTCTTTTTGCAACAAATCCATTCCCGAGATAACAAACCCACTCCTGCAATTATAGCATTAATCCATTCATGAGGATAGGGTCCTCATGACTTAAACACCTCTCGGAGGTCCCACCTCCCAGTACTGCTGCATTGGGGATCAAGTTTCCAACACATGAAGTTTGGGAGATGTATTCAAACCACAGCAGAGTCTCTTCTCTCTTCAAGGTTTTGTCAGATACTTCCCAGGGTGCCTTTTTTCTTCTGTGAATAAAATCAAGCTGGGAAGATTGCTTCTATGAACTGCAAACTTAAAGAAGAAAAAGAAAGTATGTCTAGGCAAAATACATATAGAATACACATAGTCATCATCTGCCTAATCGTGGCATTTTAAACAAAGATGGAAGAGAAAATAATTTTATAGGCTATTGGAAATCCTGAATCTGTTAGTCCACAAAGTGAACACAAGCTTATAAAACTGGAAATTCCCGGGAGACCGTGTTACTGCCCCCACCATACGAAATCCATTTTCTCCATTTGCTTTGAAGGAAGGAGGGTGGGAGTGGGGAAACAAGAATTCCAAGTAATATATTTTCTGCTTTTGGAATACATAAAGGTTCTACACAGACCTCTAAGTAACAACAGTTTTCGGGAATGTTAAAGAGGGGACATAATTGTTGACACAGAGGATGCCAGACCAGGGATCAAAGAGTTGCCTCCGGCTATAGGAAACTTAGAAGCTGCTGGGCTGCGCTTCCTTAACCTTCACACTGCTGTTCACACCAAACTTGGGCACTTACCAGAATCTCCTCTCTCCGTCCCTTTTCTTTGCTTTCTAATTCCCTTTGAATCTTAATCCCTATAGTTATTTACGCTTTGCGAAATGCATTCACAAATTATGATGAAAATGAAATTTCATCTGAAATTGCTGAAAGTAGCCTGTTTTGCCCTACAAATGGGTATTTAGTACAATTTAATATACTGCCTCATTTTATCACCTTGGTACCTTTTTTGCAGACAGAGCCTGTTAACTGTGGTGAGACTCAGCCCCAGAGTTCACATAACAAAAGAAGTGGCTGACCTAGAACTTGAACCTGGTTGTCTGACTCTAAATCCAGTACTCTTTTCTCCCTGCACTGCTGTTTCCTGCTCCTTGGGCTGACCCTGCAAGAGAATAAGAAGAAGAAAGGAAGATGTGTCTAGGTTCTGGGTTCTTCACTGCGGATTTGAACCATCTTTGCAGGTCCCAGGCAATCTTCTCCAGGCAATCTCTCCACCAGTGCTCAAGATATCAAATATATAAAAATGCACCCACATTTCATATTACCTATAATTTTATAAATTTTAAAATTGATGCTTATAATTCTGTATTTAAAACTATTTGGCTATGAATAACACCTAACTTACAACTGACTGATTTCTTGATTACTTACAAAATGATGAAATCTAGCTACAAATTGCTTTCAAATATATTGAAAACTTCATGAATTCTAAATTTAACACTCAATGAATTTGGCATGGGATTACATTTTGGAGATATTTAATTAAACATTTATTAATTTTAGTTTTGCCATTTTTGCATTCAGAATAAATACTTTTTTTTTTTTTTTTTGTAATTTCAGCTTTTAAACTGTTTTTTAGGTCCTCAGAAATCTCATAGGCCACAGACGTTATGCATTTTATGCCCAATGTGTAAAACAGCCTGACAAAGTCCACTGGCTCCAGCGAGCATGGCCATTCATTCATTACCCATTTTGTGTGCACGATATATGGAGGAAGACATGGTCTTTCCCATCGGACCTAAGGCAAATGCTTTGAAAAGTTATTGTCACTAAGAAGCATCCCTGACACTACTAATAAATGTACTATTAGAGCGTCTGCTGATCCTGCACCAATTTAAGCCAGCAAAACCTTGAGCAATTAGAATTTTTGGGTCTTCTATAAAGGAATTTGGGGTGTCTCATAGTTAACCAGAAAGCATGTTTCCTTTAGTCCTTCTTGTTTTAGCTTACTCTCTAGCCCTAGTGAATAGCATGTGTGGAACAAAATGAGATCTTTCATGATGATGATTATCATGAATGGGCTCTGAAGGTGCATTCATTTGGAATGACCCAGAAATAGTTTCTGGACATTGATTTTTTTCTTTAAAACAAAATTTCTGCTTAAGACGTTTTTTATGGCCTTGAATTTTTTGTGGCAAAAGTGGAGTGCAGCAAAAATTCCCAGTTACCTTTGCTAGTCAGTGTTTTTGTGATGTGACAATACAAAAAGTCAAATGAAGCATTTAATCAATGTAATAGATTGTTAGCTGTCTGCTCTGAAACATTATCTTACTCAAAAAATTTGAGAAAAAAATCCTTTAACTTCATGGGTAGCATTTTATTCTGCACCTAATATTGTAGGCTCTTGCCATTCCCTATATCACTACTTCTAACATCTTCAATAGGAGAGATATTTTTCTTTTATATTAGGGAAAAAGATGTTTCCTCAAACATTTATCACGAGCTGATAGACTTAGCAACTACTCTAAGCTCCACCCTTCATTAAGAAAAGAAGTCTCAGTATTTCTGGTCTATAAAGAAGAATGATGATGACACTCTCCTTGCTTTGATTCACTCGTTGACTCATTCTGTACACATAGTTATTCATTTAGCAAATGTTTATTGAACATCTACTCTGTTAGGTACTAGCAAGGCACAGTATTAAAAACTGAAAATGTCCTCACTTAGAAGTTAGCATTTTATCATTAACATCTCAAAGCACACACACACACACACACACACCCCAACAATATCCAACGGGATGGTGTAAAAGTCCCAATACCACTATTTTTTGTTTCTGGGAGTTTAGTTCAATAAATGCTATTTATGTGCAAGGCCCTACATTGGGTGCTGTGTATGAACATTTCTTGATTCATTTCTTCAACAATAATTCACAGAATGTCAACAATTTGCCAACACTTTGCTAGTTGCTGGAGCTACAGAAGTTAACAAGGAGTCCCTCCTCTCAAAGTGTCTCCCCTTTCTTATAGGGTCAGCAGACATATACAGGAACACATACAAACCATATAATAGATGTTACAATGGAACCCGCATTCCAAACAGAGTGGGAACACACCCAGGGAAGGCTTCTCAGATGAGCTTTGTAAGACATTTTGTTATCCAGACCCACCAAGGACACATGTGCAGCATCCCTAAGGGAAGTTGTTTATATCGTAGACATCATTAATCAGTATATTTTAAACAAGAGTTTTTAAAGTTAACAAAATTATTATAGTTCAACATTTCCCCAACAGAGGAAAATGAAGTGTCTTGAGTAAGGAGTGCCTTTTTCTAGTGTGCACAGAGATGCCACATAAACTAGAAAGCTGTGGAAGAAGGGCATTCCAGTTATGGAAAATGTGCACAGCATAGATCAGCATGGAGCACTGGAGGAATTTTAACTGTTGTATAGTTTTATATGACTGAATTATAGGGTGCCAAGCTCAGGTGTAGTGAGAGAGGCTGAAGACGTAAGCACAGGCTGGATCACATTTTTTTTCCTTCCTTCCTTCCTTCCTTCCTTCCTTCCTTCCTTCCTTCCTTCCTTCCTTCCTCCCTTCCTTCCTTCCTTCCTTCTTCACAGAGTCTTGCTCTATTGCCCAGGCTGGAGTACAGTTGTGTGATCTCGGCTCACTGCAACCTCTGCTGCCTCCTGGGTTCAAACGATTCTCCTGCCTCAGCCTCCTAAGTAGCTGGGACTACAGGTACATGCCACCATGCCTGGATAATTTTTGGATTTTTAGTAGAGAGGAGATTTCACAATGTTGGCCAGGCTGGTCTTGAACTCTTGGCCTCAACACCTTGGCCTCCCAAAGTGCTGGGATTATAGGCATGGGCCACCACACTGGGCCTCGATCATTCTTTTAATACCTACACGTCTACCTAGGCCTGTTGTTAGCCTTCAGCATCATAACTTAATGTGATATAGTTTCCCTTCTTCTACAGTAAACCAGATGTTGATCCTTCACGGGATCCCATTACTTAAGTGGGGATGTTGTGATTCCATTCTAATTTCCTGGGGCATGTATAAAAGTCAATGAGGGATTTATCAATACTATATAACTCCATAGAGGAAACCTTCCTCCAATCCTGTATTCTTAATGCTTTTTTTCATCATAGGACAATCTTTCTCAAGTCATGGATCTTGTGTCTTTTGGCATTACGAAAGAATCTCTAGGAGTCTATGGATCTGAGAACTATTTTTAATGCAAAACTCATCATTATGCAGCTTTTCCACTCATGTTATTCAATATTATTTCCTTTATCTTACTAGTCCTTTTACCCTAACTTGGTTGGATAGAAATCTCTTTCATTGTCTTTCATTAACATCATCATTTTTTATTTGTAGCATATGGTTATAGGTACAGCTTAGTGTAGGTGAAAATATCATTATTCCTAAAATGAGCACAACAGTGGGATCTAATATCTTCAGTAAAAGCTCATTGTTTGCAAATAGCCCACTGGCAAGCACCCTGGCCAGCATCCATTCTTCTGGGAGAGCGGCATGTTCCAACTGGTGACTGCCTTCTCCCACAGGTGAGGCAACCAGTAAAGATTTTGATTGACACCTCTGATTGTAAACAATAGTGAAGAACTTTGGCTAGGTTAAGAAAAGAGAAACTAATGGGGGAGATTTGGAAGAGATAAAGAAACAAAAGTTAAGACCAAATAATCATACTGGGAAAAGTTCAGGACTCAGGGCAGTCGGATTCTGGGTGGTAGGAACTAATAGTATTGGCAAGTCACTGCCTCTAGACAGAGTAAGCACCCACGTGTCCTTGCTGTACTGTGCTCGAGACTCAGTCTCAGGAATGCAGTCTGTCTGATCTACCTTGGCTTAGGCACTCATTCACTGGCTGGGGGAACAGGGACATCTTAATTAGCAGACCTCTCAAGATTGTTCTTAAAGGAGTCAGGTGATGTTCTAAAAAGGAAACTGAGTCCTGTTACCAAAGAAGTAAATAAATAAATGTGTGTGTGTGTGTGCGCGCTCATTCACAGTTTGGCTGGGTGCAGTGGCTCACGCCTGTAATCCCAGCATTTTGGGAGGCCAAGTGGAAAGATTGTTTGAGGCCAGACTGGCCAACATTGAGAGACCTGTCTCTACAAAAATTAAAATATTAGTCAAGCGTGGTGGGACGCACCTGTGGTCCCAGTTACTCAGGAGGTTGAGGTGGGAGGATTGCCTAAGCTCAAGAAGTCAAGGCTGCAATGAGTTATAATCTGGCTATTGTACTCTAGCCTGGTTGACAGAGTGAGACTTTGTCTCAAAAAAATAAACAAAACAAAAACCCAAACCCACAATTGTCCATTATGGCGTAGTATAGTATACTATACAGTATTTTTTCTCTTTTCCAAACTATGAAAATCTTATCTTCCTTTATTCAGGGGAGGGAGATGTTGGTAGAGGAATTTTAAGAGCCTCTTGGGTTTTAGGAGCTAGGAAATGGTGAGAAACACACAGAGAAAAGACTCAGGAGTTTACTCACCATTTCGGATTTCCTCAGTCAGATTTTTTTGTTCCATTTTATAATTATCAATCATATGAACTTGAAAATGTGAAAATAGAAGAAAGAAAGTCATTCGGGAGAGGAGGATTTTTAAAGGAAATTTTTTTTTTTGAAACTTGACTTAGAATAATGGGATTTCTTCAATTTGCTGTATGCAAAGTAACAGAGAGCTTACTGTATCCCAGAGATGGATTAGACAGATGTAGCACTTAACTATTAACATTTGTGAGGTTCATTCCCACCAGTGAGATTTGTGAGCAACTTCCATGAGATGCTATGCAAAATCAGTTTAGTACTTTCCTCATTTGTCACTGTGCCGTGAAACTGGTAAAATATAGAGGAAACAGAAAATTGGGCACATCTGTGAATTTGGCTGTGCCCTGATTAGAGCAATGCAATTCCACAGATGTGCATGTTTTCACAGGAGAACAGGTTTCTATTTGACTCCAAGCTCCATCAATGCTCAGCTGATGTTTTATAGCCCACTGTGGGTTTAGTATGCCCTCCCTTTAGAGCCAAAACAGTAGCTTAGCTATAAGATTGGCTGGCACCACTTTGGTACCTATTTTCTTAAATTATGGCAAATGGGGATTTGTGGCATACCTATGTCAACTCCACCTACATATTTTCCCATGATAGTGCTTGGCATATTCATGCTGCCTCTCAGCAGAGAGCCCCAAACGTTTAGTAAACATTTATTCTTTCTTATATCAAAAAGAGTTTGGTAACTTTCATAACTCCCATTTTATAGAAGCATAAAACTGAAAGGCCCTTAGCTCATTAAGGAAGGAATACATAATTATAAGTATTAATGATCTGTTTCCTTCTCAAAACAAAGTGAGAAGTGCTTGAAATTGAAATAACATCAGAGATGATGTTGATACATTAAACTGTATTCTGTGTCAGAGGTTCTCACAGTTGGATGTGCATGAGGATCATCTAGAAATCTGGTTAGGACAGAGACTGCCCATGGCCATCCCCAGAGATTCTGATCCTGGAAGTCTGGGGTGGGGTTCTGGCATCTGCATTTGTAACAAACACGTTTCCTCTAAGTGATTCAGAAAACCACACATTGAGAAACAAATTTTAAGACCATAAATAGAGAAACAAAAGCATAACTCTCAAGAGACTATAAATTCTCTCCTTCTCCAACCATGTCCTGTCTCTCAAAATTATTCCATTTTTGAAAAACATTTATTGAAAGCAGCTGTCATTGTCACCATAGTTGAGTCCTCAGAAGGACAACTAATCATAAAAGAAAGAGTAATAAAGTAAAAATTATAGCTTGAGTCTAGTTTTAGATTCATTTATGTAGCTAATCAAGGGAACATGGCCATCTATGGCTAAGGATCTCAATTTGTCCTACCAGGACTTGTAGTCTAGAACCACATGGGTTATTCAGAAGAAGCAGAAGCTGTTTCCAGGGGCAACTCACATCTCTAGGAATTTTTCTAACATCCATCAAATGGCTTATCTTGTGGCAAGTGAGCCTCCTAAAACACATTTGGCCTGTCATCATGATTCCACTAAAGACCTTTATGACCATGGTAATAATTACAACTAACATTTATTATTTACTATGTGCCAATCAACTGGTATTCAGTTTTGCATTTGATCCTCCTGACAATCTTATGAGGAAGATAATGTGTATAACAATTTTACAGATGAGGAAACTGAGATACATTAAATACCTAGCCACACAGACTAGTAAGGGTGTGAAGTGAGTAAGCCTTGATTTGAAACATATTTTATATATCATTGAGCCCCTGCACATAAACACTAACATCACATTGTCTCTCTTGGTAGAAAGACAGTGAGTTGGCCGGGCGCAGTGACTCACACCTGTAATCCCAGCACTTTGGGAGACCGGGGTGGGCAGATTATGAGGTCAAGAGTTTGAGACCAGCCTGGCCAATATGGTGAAACCCCGACTCTACTAAAAACACAAAAAATTAGCCGGGTGTGGTGGTGCTCGCCTGTGGTCCCAGCTGTTCAGGAGGCTGAGGCAGGAGAATCACTTGAACCTGGGAGACGGAGGTTGCAGTAAGCCGAGATCACACCACTGCACTCCGGCCTGGGTGACAGAGTGAGACTGTCTCAAAATAAAATAAAATAAAATAAAATAAAATAAAATAAAATAAAATAAAAATAAGGACGGTGAGTTACAAGGGCAAAGTTGTTCAAATGTCTTTGGGATAGGAAAGGAGGATATGGTAGAATTAAGCCACTGCTTATAGGCAGAGGAAAGTAGGATTCTCATTTCTCAGAAATCAGACTACAGAAGAGGATTGCACTAACTTACATACCATGTATTATTTTCCATGTAATTATACTGAGTAAAATACCTTTAGAGTAATTGTATACATAATCAAATATTGCACAAATCTAAAAGCCTGAAAGCGCCTGCCAGCCTCCTCCCACCCTGGATCAAATGAAATCCTATGTACTAAACCATAGTTATAATTTTCCCCCTGGTTTCACTTGGATTTCCTTTAATAATGTTTGATTGTAATTAAAAATCAGTGTATATGTGGAATAGAGAAGGAAACCAAAATTACTCTCTTTTGTCTTTTAGAAAAGTGACAGTTATAAAAATGCTCAATATAATCAATTCACTCCCTGCCCCCACTATTGAACTAGCGTTTTATCAACCACAAATATGCTTCTCCACATAAGACAGTAACTACAGTTCTGTGGTAAATGCAACAGGACTGAAGTCATTGCCAAAGAAGCATCAAAGCTTTCAGAGTGCTATTGATGTGCTCAGTTCATAACTCAAAAAAAGAGCAAAGAGAAGAAAGCCAATGGCAGGAATGGCTTCAGGCTATGCTTTCACAACAGGTTTAATATAAAGGCTAAAATGGCAGTAAGATACTCATATATAAAACAGATACCTGCTGCTTAGCAAGCTGAATGGAATGAGGTTCCAGAAACTCTCAATGTTCAGGCACCACTGATCCCAGCAACAAAAGGCTTCAAAAAGATAGGAGACTATTAGGTCTAATAGTTTAATCTAACCTAATGGTGTCTGTGTGGGAAATGTAGAGATCTTAGTGATGAGGCATTAGGATTCATTCACTACCTTTGTCAGTCCTGTTGTTATTAGGATCAGGAGCCAGAATATTCAGAGGTTCTGGGATCTAATTCTACTGTTCAGGGTGAAGTGACTGACCACCATCCGAAGGCACATCCTGGACATCCAGGAGAATTCTAGTCTGTTCATGAGTAAACCCACTTATTGGGTTAAAAATCAGTCATAGCCCTAGCTGTTGGAGGCACTGGCAGCAGCAATATCATTTGAGAAATTCTACTCTCTGCACAGCTACTCAGAGTTATCTGACTTGACTGGTTAATAGCACTGTCTTCTCCCTTTCTACCTAGCTTGATGTTGCCACTATTAGAGTTCTGCAGGGACTGAGGCTGAAATCAACACTTCCCACCTAGTCACAGATTTTCATGACAGCCATGTCTTTAATGGAGAAGAATCCCCTTTTCATTTCAGGAGACAACATGTTATAGTGGGAAGAGGGCAGTGCTGGAGGGCATACAGAATCTCATCTAATCTGAGAGTTGCCATTTATCAGCTTTGACGCATTAAGCAAGTTACTTAATCTTTCTGAGCCCCGGTTTTCATCAGAAAGTTGTGCTAAAACACAACTTATAGGGTCATCCTCAGGAATAGAGATATTAGAGAGAGCTAAATAAAAGGTGACTTAGTGTGGTTGTAGAGGTGATGAAAGCAAAGTAGAACAGTTAGTGATAAAAAGTCTAGCTCTCATTTTTTTTAAGGATAGGGTTCATTTTGGCGATTTTCGAAAGAGGATGGAAGAAGGGAAACAAGGCCACTTATTTTTCATGGTTGAGGGAAGATACCTGGTGGTAAGCAACTAACAATTTTCTCTAAAGAGAATGAGGTGGTACTAAGTGGGGGCAGACATTGGTGGAATGAGATGGGGTTGTAGTCCCATTGGGAGATGAATTCACCAAGGAGGAATTCACCAAAGATTACCTCAACTCCTTCACAACTCTTAAAGTCCTTCTTGACTCTACTTGAAAGTGGATGCTGAGTATAGCACTGGGCAGTTAGCTGTAAATGAGAATTGTGGCATCTGAAGGTGAGATAATTGGGAAGTCAGTGGCAGTCTTTATGCAAAGATCTCTGAGACCCCAAATTCCTCTTGCTAGAAATAGATAGGTACTCTCCAGGAGCGTCTGTGGCTTGTCATTAGAATACCCTTTTCCTGGCCAGGCGCAATGGCTCATGCCTGTAATCCCAGCACTTTGGGAGGCCGAAGCGGGTGGATCACCTGAGGTCAGGAGTTCAAGACCAGCCTGGCCAAACATGGGGAAACACCATCTTTACTAAAAATACAAAAAATTAGCTGGGCATAGTGGTGTGAGCCTGTAATCCCAGCTACTCGGGGAGGCTGAGGCAGGAGAATCCCTTGAACCTGGGAGGCAGAGGTTGCAGTGAGGTGAGGTCGTGCCATTGGACTCCAGCCTGGGCAACAAGAACAAAATTCTGTCTAAAAAAGAAAGAAAGAAAGAAGAAAGAAAGAAAGAAAGAAAGAAAGAAAAAAGAGAATATCCTTTTCCCTGAGGTCTTAGGCACCAAGGTTAGAAACCAACATAAACTTAAAAGGAGAGGCTCCATGTCCACAGGCTATCCACAATGCATCAGAGAAGATTCCTCATCCTTTCCAGTCTCACAGCTCTCTTTTCTGTTCACATGAGATTCCTGTGGCAGATATATCTCTTCTGAAACAGCCCTTGTAATCTGCAGAATGGTATAGGCAGGCATACTGGTGTATTTTCTCAAACTTCTCCAGCAGTTAGTGTTTCAAGAACACAAGATTAATTAGAATTAATTATACATTTGAAAAACAAATCTGGTTGTTTGGCAGAAAACAAGAAGTAATAATTTTGTAGATCACATATTTTACATTTCTCCATTTAAAATACGGATTCTGTTTCATTTTTTATGGAAAATGTACTTTTGAGTCCAAATGACATAACTAAAAGAACTAGTGATGATAAGTGAAACTCACATACCTATTTCCTCACAACCTTAAAACCTTTTTCTTAATTGGCAAAAGCATTTTTGTTTTGAGATAGAGTATCGCTCTGTCACCCATGTTGGGGTGCAGTGGCATGATCTTGGCTCAGCAACCTCCGCCTCCCGGGTTTAAGCAATTATCCTGCTTCAGCCTCCTGAGTAGCTGGGATGACAGGTGCCCGCCACCATGCCCGGCTAATTTTTTGTATTTTAGTAGAGATGGGGTTTCACCATGTTGCCCAGGCTGGTCTCGAACTCCTGAGTTCAGGCAATCCACCCACCTCAGCCTCTCAAAGTGTTGGGATTATAGGCACAAGCTACCGTGCCCGGCCGCATTTCTATTAAATGCATAAAAATTACAACTTTCTAAAAGAGGCCCAACAGTATGTAGAAAATAATAAAAATCTATAAGGAGATGATTTTTCTGACATCATGGCCTGTTGCTATGGAAACTATGATGAAGCAGATCGAACAATATTATGCCAATAGAAAAGGTAGGTGTAACAAGGGTGAGAGTTGAGAAAGAGTGAAGTCCTATATTACTGAACAAATACCGTACATAATTGGAAAACATAGCAGAAAAAATGTATAATATGGAAGTAAAAGGTAAATAGATTTCTGTTTGATTGGCTTGAAAATTATCCTCATCACTAAAAAAAGCATCTTCAAACTTGAAATATAAGGATGATTACTTTTTACTTTAGTGTACATTTTTATGCAACGCACAGTCACTTTGAACTCCTTAGTCTTCACCATCTGTATAACTCAATTTCCGTTTTATAAAAAAAATTGCTGACATCTGTTTAAACCCTAATATCTCCACAACCATGCAGAATGTTAACTCAAGCTTGATGTCGTGTTAAATCACTTGAGCCTTAAAATAATATTAAACTTATGGTTCTGTTTCAACTTTGTAATGATACTACATTTAACCCTTCAGATGTTCCAAACTGTTCACCAAGGAAAATCTTGGACAAAAAAATAAAATCAATTGTGGACCCTTCATTTTCACATGATGCTCCATTAGGGATTTTCTAAAAACAACCCAGAATCTGGAGTCTTAGAATATAATGGACAGTTAAAAAGTCAGTAACTTAGTTAACACATGGGACAGTCTGACCTCACTAAGACATCTTCTCTTCCTGACTATGGCAGCTGATTCTGTGCCTTGGTCAACCCAAGTCAAAATTGTGAGGTAATGAGAATATCTTGCTAAAAAATGCAAAAATTAGCCAGGCATGGTAGTACATAGCTGTAGACCCAGCTACTCAGGAGGCTGAGGTGGGAGGATAATTTAAGCCCAGGCAGTTGAGTCTTCAGTGAGTGGTGAGCATGCCACTGCACTCCAGCCTGGGTAACAGAGTGAGACTCTGTCTCAAAAAAACAAAACAAAAAAACCCTTGGATTTATAAAGTGTTGAAAAAAACTAAAGTCCTTCCATATTCATGTTCTGATTAAAATTTTAGAAAAACATTGGTTAATGCAGTGGTGAGGTACACCTCAGATTTCTCTCTCCACCTTCACCTTCAGGACTGAGGTTCCTATTCTCCCAGCTGCCACGATTCTTGAGTGCTGGTGGCTGACAGTGAGTTCTTCCCCAGGAATTGCCCTGAGCCTGAAAGGTGCTGCCTTACACTAGGGTATGTCCCTGCCCCAAGGGCAGCCCATATCCAATGAGGTCTTGGTCAAGAAGGAGGCGACAAAGATGAGGCCCCCTCATCTCAATTCAAAACACCTATGAAAGGCTTTCCCAGCTCCAGAGATACCCCAGAGGATGGACTGAAGACTCTGTTGCAGTTCAACTCTTCTCACTCCTTTATCCTGTTCCTTATCCACCCTCCCCCATACATATTGTTCCTGCAAGTATCCTTTGTGAAGTCTCTAATTTTTGGAAGTAGGTCATCTGCTGGCTGGCAATGAGGTTCTCATCCTTGGTAAATAGAAGGAATGTGGACAGTCTCTAGCATTTTGTAGCTGTCCAATTGTTAAAACTTTATCTGACAGAGAACTGGGATGAAGTACAGGGGAAAGGAAGCACTGGTAGGTGCAACATCTCAGATATTTGAGAAATTCAGAAAGGTATAATTATAAAGACAAGGGAATTAGGTTGCTCTTGTTGAGTGTGATCAATGCACTGGAAACAGATAATGAAAAGGTGAGGGTAATTCATTACCAAGGTAAGGGAGAGTGTGAAATTCAGAAACCTCCTCAGAAGCACATGAAAAGACAATCATCTCCTGCAGCCACAGAGCAGAAATAGTTGAGGATCAGGCCCAGTACTTAATTACAAGAGTAGCTGAGCACCAGAGAGAAATTTAAATTGTCAAACCTCCCAGCAGAGTCATAGTTAGGAAGAAGTGGGACTCTATGACCTGGATGGGGATAGCTGGGTCAGTGCACTAAAGAACCTTGAATTCCCAGGTCCTCCTAAACCCTTGGCATATGCAAAAGCAACCCACTCTTCTCTATTACAGGCTAGCACTCCCCCTTGTTTGAAGACAGCACAAAGTCCCCTGCTTTGCAGGACAACACATCCCTTCCCCTTTGCCCCTCCTTTAGAATTTACTCCCAATTCCCCTCTTGGCTGCTGACCAATTATTGGGGACACACCATAACATAACCTGATGGAGGATACGCTGCGCCTGTGAAGAGTGGAAAGGGACTAGGTACCGAAAGAGCTGTATGACCCAGGAAACCAGGAACCAACAGAAGGCAGGATAATACATATTGGAGTTTTTGATGGCTCTGGATCAAGGTTGATGGAGTATAGAACTGGCTAAAGGATAATTTATCAATATGTGAGCATCTTCTAATCATATGGGTGATCTTGGGCAAATACACAGGAGGCAGTGCTAATATATGGTTGGTCCATGGTAAGTGAAAAAGAAAGGGCAGAACTGCCATGCAAATGGTGAAAAATGGAATCAAAGGCTCAAAGAAAAGCTCAAGGAGGACATCCTGGAATAAATATACTTTATAAAGCCAAAAACGCACCAGCCAACTGTGTTCCACAAGTTGGACTAAAAAACACTCTGTTTACTAAAGTAATAAGGACTATACTGAAGAGAGCTTCAGCATCCTTAAAGACTCAGTGATAACTTTCCTCTGTAGACCAGGACTAACGTAGGAGATACTGTTATGAGCTCAGTCCCCTAGCAGACATGGAGATGATAGGATCTCAAAATAATGAAGACCAAGTAGTGGTACTTAACCATCAGCATCCAGGTTGATGGGACTGCCATAGTGAGTACAAGGTCAGAGCACAGCAAGAGGAATTGTGCCTGACCTGCAGAGAGAGTGATAAAGATGTCTAGAACCATCTCTAGAATAAGCTGGACAGTCAACAACAGTATTGTTCAATTTATATAGTCAGCAGCAATTAAAGCTTGATGAGGGCTTAGGGCAGAATAGATGCCCAGTTTCTGAACCTGAGCCAATTTTCAGATCCAGAACTTTTTGAATGAAGGAGAGCCTGGGCCATAAACAGGAAGACTCCAATATCCTGGTGAGATTATTTGGTAATAATTTGTTTGTGCTTTGTCAAAACTATCTGTGACCATTTAATCCAGTAACTCATCACAGGAGGACAGTGAATACCTAAGTATTTCAAGGACTATTGGACACAGAATTTGAATTAAAATTATTATTTGTTGATATTTGTCATCGTGACCTCTTAGAATAGGAATGGTGGGAGCTATGTAATAAATGAAGTCCTGGCTCAGGTTTGCCTATGGTGTATTCCCTGAGTCTATGAATGCCCCCAGTAGTCATTTTTCCCGTACCTGAATGTACACTTGGATTGGACATACTTGGGAGTTGGCAGAACTCACCATTGATTCCTTGGCCAATAAGATAGGAGCCATCATAATGGATAAGGCAAGTGAAATTCTCTGAAACAGCCCTTAACTGTCCCCACCCTTTCTCATCCAAGATGGTAGATGAAAACCAATAATGTATCAAGGGTCAAAGGTAGAGAATAAATGTTACCCCTACAGTTAAAAGACTCAGAAGAAGTAATGATTAATTCCTAATTTATCGTTATTTAGTTCACCAATGTGTCTTCTACAAAAAAATAAAGTCAATCTTAAAGAATGATAGCAGACTACACAAACTGAACCATACAGTAACCCTATTTATCACTACCATACTAATTATGGTATGTTTGCTATAGCAGATTAGCATGGTGCATGCTCAAGTACACAGTATCCATTCACTGATCTGGTGAATGTAATCTTTTTTTTTTTTTTTTTTTTTTGAGATGGAGTTTTGCTCTTGTTGCCCAGGCTGGAGTGCAATGCTGCAATCTCAGTTCACCACAACCTCCACCTCCGGGGTCCAAGCGATTCTCCTGCCTCAGCCTCCTGAGTAGCTGGGATTACAGGCATGCGCCACAATGCCTGGTTAATTGTGTATTTTTAGTAGAGGCAGAGGTTTCTCCATGTTGGTCAGAGTCGTCTCGAACTTCCGACCTCAGGTGATCCACCCACCTTGGCCTCCCAAAGTGCTGGGATTATAGGCGTGAGCTACTGGTGCCTGGTCTTGGTGAATGTAATCTTTCCCATTCCTCTCAGAAAGAAAGACCAGAAACAATTTGAGTTCAAGTGAGAAAGCAAAAATATACATTTATGATATTGTGCCAGAGCTATGTTCAGTCTCTTAGGCTCCATTATCCTATAGGACTGGAACATCTATACATTCTACAGAACATCACCTTGGTTCACTATTGATAACATCCTATTAGTTGAACCAGATAAGCAAGTAGAGACAAGTGTGCTGGAGGCATTGGTAACATGCACTCCAGAAGGTGGGTGATAAACTCAACGAAGATTTAGGAGCCCATGAAGTTTTCAGGGGTCCCATGATCTGGGGTTTTTGACAACATCCCCATTCAAAGCAAAGGACAAATTATTTTGTCTTGTATCTCTGATTATTACAAAAGGACCACGATGACCGGTAGATTTCTTTGAATTTTGAAGGAAGCATGTTTCGCATTTGAGAATATTGCTCTAACTCATTTACTGAGTGATAGGGAAGGCTTCTAGCTATGAAGAAGAAATGGCTTTGCAGAAGGCTCATATGACAGTACAAGCAGCCCTGCTTCTTGAAACATATGATATACTAGACCATGTGGTATTAAAGGTAAGTGTGGTGGGGAAAGATATTGTGTAGAAGTTGTGACAGGCTCCAAAAGGAGAATCGCAACACTGACAGCTGACCAGAGCCACACTGTCTGTAGTGGAGAACCATACACTTTTCACAAAACAGCTACCAGTGTAATAATTAGGCATAAAAAGTCTGCCCACAGTATAAGTGACCATGCAGCCAGAACCACCTATCAAGGAGCTGGATTCTTTCAGAATCATCAAATCATAATAACTAAGTGAGCTCTGCAGCAATCCATTGTAAAAATGGAAGTGGCACATCTGGGATGGGGCACAAGTAGGTAATATAGATCCCTTTGTCATGCTTCATGTCAAAATGGTGCCTCTCTTGCAGATCATACTTACAGCTGAATCATCTACTTTATGTGAAAAGAGAAGTGGCCTGAAATGAAAACAATATACATATGGATTTATGAGTAGAAGAAAATGGCTACTTGGTCAGGGTGTTGGAAAGAGAAAGATTGGAAAGCCAGAAACCAGACAGCCTGGGGAAGAAGCATGTGAAGGGGTCTTGGGAGTAATCATGAAGTATGAACATTTTTGTGTAGCATGTTAACATCCACCAGAAAGCACCTACCAGGAACAAGGCCCCTCCTTGCGGAATGAATGATAGATAGAGATGATCTTATTGACAACATAAAGGTTTCTCTACCTTAAAGCAACAATGTTCCTTCCACAAATATTTATCAAGTGACTAGTAGGGATCAGGCACTGTTCTTGTGTTTGGAACAGATATATCAAGGGAAAAAACAGGCAGAAATCCCTGGGCTGGTGGAGTTCTAATTGCTGTACTCCACAGCTTACTCAATTTGACATTTGTGAACAAAGCAGGTGTCTTCCTTACCTTGATCACTGTCAGCAGTGTTTTACAGACAGCCAAAGTTTGCTTACCATGAGTGTGAGTCCCTTGTTTTCACTAACTTCTATGGTTTGAACGTGTTCCCAAAAAGTATACATGTTGGAAGCTTAGTCCTCAATGCAGCAGTGTTGAGAGGTAGGACTTTTGGGAGGTGATTGGGTCATAAGAGCTCTGTCCTTAAGAATAGATCAATGGTTTCTCATAAGAGAGGGTTAGTGGTCATGAGAGTGGATCTGTTATAAAAGCCACATTGGCTCTCAGTGTGCTCCCTTGTCTTACAACGCCCCACACTACCACAGCACTCTGCATGGAGTCCTCACCAGCAAGAGGGTCCTCACCAGAGGCAGCCCCTCATCTTTGGACTTCCTCATCTCCAGAACTGTAAAAAATACATTTCTTTTCTTTATAAATTGCCCAGTCTCAGGTATTCAGTTATAGCAAAAGAAAACAGACTAAGGCACTATGCCTCCATGTCAGAGATTGGCAAATTATGGCCACTGAATGTTTTTGTAAGTAAAGTTTTATTGGAACATGGTCATAACCATTATGTCTGTAATTGTTTTTATGCTAGTACTGTAGAATTGAGTAGTTGTGACAGAGATTACATGGCCCACAAAGTGTAAAATATTTACCATCTGAGTCTTTATAGAAAATGTTTGCTGACTCTTTCTGTGCAGGTGCTCTTTTGGGAGGCTTTTAAGTTTGAAGAACTTTGTAGCAAGAGGAACCTCCCAAAGTGAGGAGAAAGCCTGGCCCAGCTGTTTATGAGAGCCTGACTACAGCCTTATCGTAGTTTGTCTTCACTCTGTGATGGACATTTTATAGATGAAAGCGACTGCTTTGCAACTCAGATTTGTGTCCTAGACATAGGAGGACAAATTTCAAGACAAATTTTAAAATAGAAACATTATTTGGCTGAGCACGGTGGCTCATGCAATAATCCTAACACTTTGGGTGGCTGAGTTGGGAGAATCACTTGAGCCCAGGAGTTGAAGACAAGCCTGGCAACATAGTGAGACCCCATCTCTAGAAAAACATTTAAAAATTAGCTGGGCATGGTGGCATGCACCTGTGGTCACAGTTACTGAGAAGGCTGAGGTGGGAGGATCACTTGGCCTGGGAGGTCAAGGCTGCAGTGTGCCGTTAGTGCACCAGTGCATTCCAGCCTGGATGACAGAGCAGGATTCTGTTTCTAAAAAAAAAAAAAAAAAAAAGGAAGAAAGAAACTTATAATTCAGCAACTATTATTGGCTATACACCAACAAATGAAATAGATTTATTTCTTTCCCTTATGAATCTTACAATCTAATGGGGGAGACAGATAACAAGAAATTACAACATAAATAAGTATTTAATGACAAACTGCAAAATGCTATCTAGGAAAATAGTAGCCTTGTTGTAGCTTCTCTTTCCATTGTACTGGCAAATGATAAGAGAAAATAACAGGATGGGGGTGAGGGCTCTCTTGCTGGTGGGGATTCTCTGCAGAGTCCTGAGGTGGCACAGGGTATCACAACCACCGTTACCTAGGTCAGGGAAAGACCTCGGGATCTGCAGGATCAATAGGAGGTAACCAAGTAGGGAGGAAGGGAGAACATTCCAGACAAAGAAACATCATGGAGGAAGTCACTGAGGTCAGGAAGAGAAACAGAAATATAGGAATACGCAGCGGAAGTGCAGTGAACAACGGTGAAAGGGGCTCAAGATGAGACCAGAGTTGTAGGCAGCAGCTCTGTAAGCCATGGGAAGGAGTGGAATTTCATTCTAAGAGCCTTGGAATGTTTCAGCATGGATGATATGGTCTGCCTGGTGCTTTGGAAGATTATTCCAGCTACTGTGTAGAAAATGGATTACAGGGTACGAATGTGAACGTCTGGAGGAGTTCTGAAGCAAGAGGTGATGATGACTCACGCTAGGCAGTAAAAAATGGAAAAAAGTGCATGGAACTGAGGCATGTTTTGGGGGTCAAAAGGACAGAAATGGGTGACTTTTTTAAGTAAATGTGGATGTGTACATGTGGTGGGTGGGTACTGATGGGGAGGAGAGCACTCAAGAATGACTTGGGTAGAGTGGGGGTGAGGGTAAGGCTGAACAGGAGGAGACAATTCAGGAAAAACAGAGTTGTAAACATGGGATTCTCACAATACAGACACAAATGATCCTGTCATTAAAAAAGAGAGGCATTTTGGAAACCAACCTGATTGCACAAGTAAGTCTTTGATAGGCTCAGATTTAAAATAAAAGTATTTTTAAAAGATAAAAATAGAATATTTGCCATATTTGATATATTGTCATGTATCGACAGTATATGAACACTGTCAGTATTCAACATACTGAAAGAAATCCCCAGATTCCTTTTCAGTTTATGTATATGCCTTTGCTTCTATCAGCCAGTACCTGCAAAAACCTTCAGAAGACTGCAGTTGGACTACTGCAGCTGCTCACACACACAGACATACATGCATACACACACACACACACACACACACATACACACACACACACACCCCGAGAGTCAGAGGGACCTGGCAGTTTTAGCTCTCACAGACACATCTTCCACCCCCTTTCCCTGCCCCATTCCCCCAACCAATGATCCACTGGTGCAGAGTATGAAAGCTCAGTTTCCTGGCTTCAACTGGGAAAAAACCTGAGGCATAATTTAACTCTAGAGTTTTCCTACAGGGCTGGGCTGAGGTTGACCTTTGCGTGGATCCCATCCTTGCTTTGTTTCTTCTTTTTGCTGTCTTACTTTCTTCATTCCCTTACTGGATTTTCCTGGGTTCACTTCCTTAATAAATCTCTTGCATACACATCCTTGTCTCAGGATTCAATTCTGAGAAACCTGTCCTAAGACACTTCCCAAGGATATATACTATACAATAGCGTGAATTCAAATAATCGATCTAGAAAAAGCTAAAATCCTTAAGGAAGTGAAGCTTGTAAACAAAAAAACACTATTCCAGCTATGTTTCCAAAAGGAAAAGAAACAACAAAAAGTTAGGAAATTTTATGGCATATAGGAAGCTTAACTTCTCAACTCTTGGATTGACTCTATCTAGTCTAGCAAGGAAAATAATCTCTTCCAACAAGAAAGAGTAGAGCAACCTCGGTTAAGAAAATAGAGAGGACAGAGCAGGATGCACTAATTTCAATACACTCACATCTCTGGTCTAAGGCAAGTCACAACCAGAATTTTAAGTAACATTTCATGATGTGATTTCACAAATGCTTGTAGATTTTTGAGAAACTATAAAAAATGGGGAAATTGCTTGGATGATGGAGCTGGAAATATGTTTTCCTGATTTTCAGAAAAGGGAAAAATGTAGAATGATAAATTTGATTGTTAATTGCTTCCCAGTTTCAAGAATGGATAATCAAAGAGAAAAATACTAGAAAAAAGTGCAATGAGGCCAGGCACAATGGCTCATGCCTGTAATCCCGGCACTTTAAGAGGACCGAGGCAGGCAGATCACTTGAGGCCAGGAATTCGAGACCAGCACGACCAACATGGTGAAATCTCTACCAAACAAAAAAGTTAGCTGGGCGTGGTGGTGCATCTGTAGTCCCAGCTGCTTGGGAGGCTGAGGCAGCAGAATCGCTTGAACCCAAAAGGTGGGGGCAGCAGTGATCCAAAATCACGCCACTGCACTCCAGCAGCCCGGGTAATAGAGTGAGACTCTGGAAAAAAAAAAAAAAAAGGAAAGAAAGAAGGAAAGAGAGTAAGAAAGAAAGAAAGAAAGAAAGAAAGAAAGAGAAAGAAAGAAAGGAGAAAAAATGCAGTAATTAGTAGGTACTAACATAGGATCACAAAGAACCTTTCACTTTTAAATTGGGTTACTGGGGTGGGGCGGGGAAGGAGAGCATCAGGATAACTAGCTAATCCATGTGAGGCTTAATACCTAGGTGATGGGTTGATAGGTGCAGCAAACCACCATGGGACACGTTTACCTATGTAACAAACCTGTACATCCTGCCCATGTACCCTGGAACTTCAAATAAAATAAGATTAAATCAAATTAAAAAGAAAAATAAATCAGGTTATTAAGTAGAATATTCTTGACATAATGAGTAGTTATGAGTCAGGTATTTAATAAAGGCCCACATGATTGGTTATCTCGTGGAAAAGATGAGGAAATGTTACCTTGATGACTGTGAAGTATAATCAGAGCTGGTATCAATTAATAAAGTGAGGTTAACCTGGAAAAGATGTTCTTGAGCATGTGCTATCGGGAGCTTCAATTCAACATGTTCTTCATTGATCTAGGTGGCTAGCACAATCTCCTATGCTCTGGACTTTTCCATTCCTGAATTCCTACCAAATCTGCTTTCCTATTTCCAGTGCTTCAGCCCTTCCTTGCTCCCACAATATACCAGCCTCCTCAGCTGAACTTAGTCACTGGGGTGGCATTCACACATACTCTAGCATACGCCTCAGTTTTTCTGTTGCTCTCAACCTAGAAATATTCCCCCTTTGGAATAATCCAACCTTCCATTTACTTATGGTTCTGTCTACTGAGAAATATTAGAGAAAATTGAAAATTGAAAGCTTTCAATTCCAGATGTCCTAGAGTAATTTCTTTTCTTTCAAGTTTTCTGCCCTCTGTGACTAACACTTTTTATTGAAGATGAAATTCCCAGAGTACTTTTGACCCTGTTCTCTTCCTTACTCTTTATATAATTTTTGTTTGTTTTTTTCACTCCTCTCAGCTCATAATTATTTACTCTTTATATTTAATTGGTCATATAGTCTTACTTATTCCACCTCTGAAAAATTCTGAAATCTGTCTCCTCCTCTTCTCTCCTATTGTCCTTGCTGTACTTTAGTCCTTATTAACTCTTACCTGAAATATTGCAGTAGCCTCCTAACTGGCCTCTCTGATTCCGGTGTTCTTCTTTACCAAGAGAAGATGCTTCATCATCCCAGCTGCTGCTGGAGATGTTCTGCTAATAAACACCTCATCAGGTTATTTCCCTTGCTTGAAAGTCCCCTAGCTTAATCTCCTTAATGGGGTAAGTAATGGCAATCACTAGCTGACCCCATCTACTTCTCCAGTTTCATCTCTTGGGCTCCTTATGTCTGTGTCTCTCTAGATGGAGAATGCTTTGAAGACAAGGATCTTATTCATTTTTGTATTCCTCTTTTCTAGAAAAACACCAGATGCATAGTGGATTTTTTGTAAATTAGTGAACAACTGAAAACATGGAAAAAGGCTTTTCAAATTATTCAGGATTCAAATATGCGGAGGGTATCATGGCAAAATAAAATTAATACTAAATACAAATTTAGAAAGATTTCAATATGCTAGATCTGAAACTAATGAAACTATTTTAATGGGGACCAATGATTCAAAACTCAACTCTGCAGGAATAAAATGGAAGCCTGTTGTCTTAGTCTGTTTTTCTAATTGCTTGTAACAGAATAGCTGAACATGAGTAATTTATAAGAAACAAAATTTATTTCTTACAGTTCTGGAGGCTGGGAAATCCAAAGTTGAGGGGGCCCATCCGGTGAAAACCTTCTTGCTAGTGGGGTCTCTGTGCAGAGTCCTGAGGTGGCACAGGGTATCACATGACAAGGGGGCTGAGCGTGCTAACATGCTTGCTCAGGTCTCTCTTCCTTTCTTAGAAAGCCAGAAACTCTACTTCCATGATAAACCATCAATCCATTTTAATCCATTAATCCATCAACCCATGAATGGATTAATCCGTTCATGAGTACAGAGCCCTCACGATCCAGTCACTTAAAGGTTCCACCTCTCAACATTGCCACATCGGGGATTAAGTTTCAACATGAGTTTTGGTTGGGAATAATCAAACCATAGCACCTACCTTACTCTCAGTTAAGATGAAAAATACCCAGAGGTTTAGTTGTATTACAGCTGAATAGTGGCCAGAAGTGTGTTCTGGCTAGCAAAATTTTATGAAACCCTAAGTTGCATTTCTAGACAAAGGATGACATAATGGAGACCATAGTTCCACAATCATCTGTGCTGTTCAGAACGAAACTAGATTTCAGGGACACTGACAGCTGAAGCTCAATCAGAGAATGGCATGTAGGAGGAGGGAGGTTCTGGCAAATATTCGTGTGAAGAACCATTAAAAACTGAGAGTATTTAGCTTAGAGAAGAGAAAACTTGAAGGGAATATTAGTTTCCTCAAATTTTTGCAAAGTGACTGTGTGGATGTGTTTGATATTAGCTGAGTTCTTCCGAGGGCAGAACTAGCACGAATGAAATGGCATTCATTAGAAAGGCAGATGATTTCAGTTTTATATAATGAAGACATTTCTATCAATGAGAGTTATTAAACAAATACATGGGCTGTTGTTTGAATTTCTTGAAGACTGGAAATGTTCAGGCAACAGCTGAATGATGGTATGTCAGCAGTATTGGAGAAGGAATTCTAGAAGGCCTCCAAGATCTTTCTAACGCCAAGATTTTACAATCCTATATTTTATTTTTAGTTAAGTTTTAAAGGAGACCACCGAGAAAATCCATTTGGAAACTTTCAATAACAGTGTAAGGTATAAAAATCCCAAGCCACCAACTAAATTTGTCTAAAAGGCAACCCCTAACCTCCTTGGTGAAGGCCTGTCTTTTGTTTCATAGTTTTGGCGCCCTAAGCACCCACAAGGGGGTGCTTGTGGGGAAAGGATCATGGATGTGATTAAAATCCTTATGGCTAAGCTCAGGATTAGAATTAGCAGTTAAATAACTGTGCAAAGATGTTTGCAAATCCTGATGAGGAAGCAAAGGTAGAGAGAAAAATGTCCAAAATGGAACCTTCATCAGACCCAAGAATTCTCCTTTGTTTAAGTACAGAAGAGGCTAAGTAGAAGCAAACACAGAGGAAGCATTTTGTTGTCAACTCCAAGGCCCTAGAGCTGAACTCCTCACCATGTTCCTTTCTATGTCTTTGGCTGCTTGCTCAGTTGGTTGTTTTCTCCAACTACAAAACATAGAGACTAAGAGGCACCACCGATCCCACTCATCAGAAGCCTGGGATTCATGAGTTAAAGTCTGCAAAGCATTTTGAGCTTGTTGGAAGAAAGGCGCTAGATAAATACAAAGTGTTGTTGTTATTATAGGGAAGAAAAAGCAACTGTTAGCTCAGGGTCTATAATTAGGAAGCAAATATAGTGTCTGGTGGCTTTGATAATAGGATTTCTATGAAGATGTGGCATGCAGTAAGACCGTGGACTGAAATGTTATAAATGACATGATTTTTGCCATCCGAGACAAAATCCTTAACATTTTAGTTTTCGGTTTTGTCTTCCTGCCCCTCTTCCTGCCCCTCCCCCCACACTCTATTTTTAGGTAAACTCTAAGAAAGCAAGTGTCAAATTAACAGCTCTGAAACTAATAAACTTAGTGTGTTTTTGGAGAAAGTATGGTCCTGAAGGCATCTGGACTTGCTTCTTTCTTGCTGAGGCCAAATCTCAAAGACTAAGTTGAGCGTCAAGATGTTCCACTGAGCGCCTTCAGATCCTGGATTCTTGTGCTCTCTGTTGAGTCTTCAATTTGTAATCCCAGGGCCCTGTTGGAGGCCTAGTCCTACAGACTGGAAAAGAAAGCCCGGGAATTCTTTTAAGGGAAGCACAGATCTGAATGCAGGTCTTGGAAAGTAAGTAAAGAAGGAAATAGTTTTAAAATATTTTAATGTGTTTATGTGCATATTTTCGGTCTACCCATAATGTTCTGAGAATTTAAATGGTTTAAGAAAATCACTTCTAAAAATAAGAAATATTGTTTTTTTGTGGAACAGTTTAGCCCTTCAGACTCCTCTCACTCCTTGTGCTATCAATTTGCTTAGTGATTTTTACCTGTATTTGCCTCGATTTCCATCTCATAAAATTGTCATAAATGATTACCATTCTAATCAATGCTGCTGGAGAAAGGCAGCACAGGCAGAATTCACAGATGTACAATTAAATTCTAATCTTTCATCTGCCATTAATTAACCAGCCAGCTATGGGGCCTCCAGCAAGTTGCTGAATTCCCTGTGCCTCAGTTTCCCATAATGTAGTAAATGAATAAATAATTGAAATGAATTAAAATGAAATTCACTTGGCTTTAAATAATGTAAATGAAACATCCATTAAGGACTTTTTTATTTTTAAAATCTCTTATTTGTATGATTACTTCATTGTCCTTCCTAAAGTGAACATTTATGATTATGTCTTTAAGGTTGACTTTCTTGTTCAAGTTTTCTAATTTTACTGTGGGGACTAATTTGTTCCATGGAACTTGGTGTCATAAGTCTGATTTGAATCTGTTACATTTTTAGAGCACAGAAGTTTCAAGTGTGTGTGTGTGTGTGTGTGTGTGTGTTTCATTGAGTAGCTATAGACTTGTTACTTTTATCCCATGGGTTTGGATTTTTTAAAAATATAAACATTGTTTCTATTATTACTACAAATAAAAATATGTAAAATAGAGATTTATATTTTCACAGTCATCTTGTCAGCTGAGTTTGCAGGAATTTTGGTTCAATGCATATATTTGTCAGTTGCACTGAGGCAGGCAATGCACTTGGTGTCTGGAGGGGGAGGAGGGGTGGGTGGAGATAGGTAAGGGTGAGGAGTTTGTGGGGAATAAGAGGAGGTCTCTAATTACACCAAGTTCTTGACACGCCAAGGGGAGTGATTAATGCTTTCAGAGGTGTTACAATTTAGTGTTTATTTGAATGTATTAAAGTTTGCTTTGCTTTAAAATTCATCACATTTACACTTTGAAAATAGGACTACTGAGTTTTTTCTTCTTTTTTGTAATGTCAAATTCCATTTTGTTTTTCCTCTATTGACCAAATTGAAATGATTGGGACCTATCCCTTGAGCTCGCGTCACTGCAAAGTAGCCTTTGAAGGACACTTAAAAGATTCCCACACCGACTTACAGCAATCTCTGAGAATAGCTAAGTAGCTCAAAGAACCAGTGAGAGAGGCCTGAGGACTAAGGAGAAAGTGTTTGGAACGTGCTTTCGAGGTTGCCATTGCACAGCGCAGGGCAGGGCGTGCGCGCAGCGCGGCAAGGAGGACTAAGGTGACCCCGCGAGCGGGCGGGGTGCGCGCCGGGGGCTCCCAGGAGGCGCGGTGGGAGGCGGCCTTGTCTCCAATTGCAGCCACCAAATTGCTGCTCCCTCTCTCCGCTCCCAGCACTCGGTTGGCCCCACAGAGGAGGCTCATCAGCGGTCCTGGTGGGGTAGGCCCCTCAGGGAGTTCGCTGTGGTCACCTCCCAAGTTCTCCAACTCCCTGACACATCTGCTTTCCCGAGTGACAAATTAAAACGTCTGAAGCGGCCAGAGCCTGCTGCCGCCAGCGCACATGGCCGACAAGTGAAGCTGTGGGATTCCCGAGTTTTGACGCATTCCATTCAGGACACAGGGACAGCAGTGTTTAGCCGTTGACACAAGAGGGGTTTCTACTGCCTGCCAGGCAGCTAAAAGGCTGCAAGAAATCTTTTGTGGGTTCCTTGAACGCTTTGAATTCTTCTAGCCGGCCTGACAGCCCTCTACTAGCACTCTGGAAAAGACTGCAGTGTTCTTCTAACACTGGGCGAGCCTTCATTATGAGGGTGAATGGGATCCCAGGAAGACTTGAAGTGGGGGAGATGATAAACGCCAAGAAAGCGAATTCTTTCTAATGCCGTGCGGCAAAAACGCAGCAGAAACACCAGCAGACAGGATCCCACATCCGTCCCTCAAGATTCAATGGGCGAAGGGAGCCGCAGGATCTCAATGGATCCTAACTCTCTCTGCCCCCCACACCTCACCCACTTCTCCCCTCCCCAGCTTTCTTCTGCCCCTGCAGGGTTTGTGTTCAACATCAAATTAAGTGTTCATGACAGCTAACCACAAGTTATTAAATGTGATTCACTGCCACATTGCTGGGCCTTCACTGGTGGTGCAGAATAACCACTTAGACAAACCATTTGATTCATGGCATTGATACAAAGACTCTTTCAGAAGAGAGAGGCCTTCTCAGGCCTTTAGCTGAAAATTGTTTTATTTCCGTTATTCTCTTAAACAGGTCAGTGAGCTGAATTAAACCCCAAATCCTTTCTAACTGCTTAGCTGTGAAGTCTTTAAGATATTACAGAGCTTGTGAGAAGTGGCTGCAGATTGCCAAGTCAGCGGAAATTTAAGAAATCAGTGTCAAAAACGAACTTGTGTTTGACAAGTAAGACAAACGATCTGCAGCCAGTACGAAGGGTGGCAATCTTCTAGTGTTTAATGCTCTTAATAATTAGGTTTCCTATCATAGAAAGGCATTATTATTTTTGAATAACTCCCTGCTGTGAGAGAGAGAGTTGATGAAATAGTGATTGTTGCTTTTCTTGCGTTTAAATTTCTCCTGGTTCATGCTTGGAGACAGTGGAGAATGAAAGACAAATGATCTTTCGAGCATCAGACACTTGGTTTTGCTTTCTCTCTCTCTCTCTCTCTCTCCCTCTCCCTCTCTCTCTCTCCCTTTTTTGTTTGTTTTTGAGTCATGGTCTTACTCTGTCGCCCAGGCTGGAGTCCAGTGGCAATATCATGGCTCACTGCAGCCTGCACCTCTCCACTGTTTTTCTATTCAATCATTCCAAGCCCTGGTGCAATGCTGGCTTGTTGTGAGTGTCACTGCCCTCTCCTGGGTGGAGTATGACATTTACTGCCGTGTTAGGTTTTGCCTGTGTTAAGCCAATGGGATTTAAGGATTTAGAAGGTCCTAAAACAGGAAGCTGAGTGGTCTTTGTTCAAAATTGGCTGGGCTGTGTGTTCTTCCTGATGATGCCACGGACAATTCCTCGATAAAAGTACAGTGTGGCCTGTGCTGTCTGCAGCACATGGGTGTGGAGGCTTACCATCTGTTTATAAATGGCATCCAGAGGTGATAGATTGTTGAGGTATCCCAAGCTTATTGAATTTAAAGAGGATACCAAGTTTGTGTGGGATAAATTCAGATCTAAGTTATTATCTTTCTGCCAACAGCATGTAATTCATTTTCTTATTACCAACATAGTCTATTAGAAAATAAGTTAGCTATGTAACAAATTGAAGTCTAAGAAAATATCCATATTAGGAAACCTAGTTCGATGATTAAATTAAGCAAGGATTACTTTGGCGTGAATAATTCCACAATCTGCTTTTCTGTCCTGAAAAATGAGTTTAGCAAGGCATGGCTGTGCTTGTAATATTTAACAGCTTTATTTTCAGGGTTTTGAGTTATATCCTCTTTATCAGTCTTCCAAACATCTTGGTTTAATGTCAGCTAATGTCACCTTCACTATCATTTATGAAATTTACAGAATTGGTTCGAGTCAAACAAATGTCTTACTAAAGGGGGCCAGATCCAGTGTAATACATATGTTTATTTGTGTATTCATTTATTTATTCAGCATATATTGAGTGCTTCTTCAGTGAAAGTTATCTTAAAGTAAATCAAAAGCATTTGGTCATTAAGATGTCATTTACGGTAATAGAAGAAATGTAATAAAAGCCCAATTCACCAAGACACATGAAGTTAAAGTAAAAGCAAGTTTTCTGTTTAACCCATGATCAAGCCAGCAACCCTTTATGTTTCATTTCTTACTGAAAAATCTAAGTGGATGATTCCCTTATTCTCCCTTTTGGATAGGATGGAGGGAAAGAATCAAATCTTTGGTGACTCAGTATATTGCTAAATTACCATCCTTTTTTAAAAAGTAATGCTTGTTTTATTACATTTAATATACATGTGTCCAGTATGTATGCTGAAAATGTTTTGTTGGCTTTGTTGTTGTTCTAGCTAACACTGACCTGTTTCTTTGATTTTGATTCATTTCCTCAAATACGGAACAAGAAGTAAACCCTGGATAATGGGGGATTTGGATTACAATTAATCAGTGTTTTAATATAATTGGATAAAAAATGTCATGTTGCCTGCAAGAGTTAAGGTGGTCTTTACTCAGAAAGCAGTGTTACTCATTAATAAAAGTGACTGAAAAACAAAAGAATAATTGAGATATTTGTCTTTACTTCAAACTGTATATTAAAATGGTCACACTGATGGTTTTTTAACTTGTGACTTTTTGCACTCTTACAAATATCTGATATAATCTACTAAATTGGCAGGTTCAGAAAGAAGGTTTAAAGTTCACCAAGAAACATTTTGCCACATGATATAAAGCAAATAAAGCCTTAGAGTTCAAAATTAGCCAACACATATGATAATTAATGGATGAGTATTGGAGGAGTAAGAAACTTGGAGAGAACACGAAATTAAAAAAAACCTCTAATGTAAATTGGCAAAATTTGCAGTATTTTATGATTCATGATAGATCCATTTGAGTGTATAAGTAGATTTTGAAAGTCAGTACTTGTCTAGGATGGCAAATGTATTCCTTTCAACACATATTTATTTAATCTAATCCCTACTGTGTGTCATTCTCTCTACTGGATGCCAGGATTCAACAGTGAACAAGATAACTTTCATATACACTGTGCCCTACATTGGAGAAACTATTAAATAAACCTCAATTCTCATAAAGTATGATAAACGCTGTTCATTCATTCCACTATTAATTATTTAATAAGAGCCTAGTATGAACTAGGAAGGAAAAGGGGAACCATCTACCAGAGCTCTTAGTCTGAGACAGGGTAGGAACCACACAAGCTCCCAATAAAGAATAAAAGAGTTAGGAAGAACCAAAAGGTATGTGTGTAGAAGAAACTGAATGCACAAGGGGCTGATTGAGAAGGCATAAAAGAGTTTGGTAAAAGCTCTTGCAGAAGGAAGGAGGGTGGGGTGAAATAAAGCTGGAGATGCAGTAACAGCCAACTGACTGAGCATATAAACAGGCCAAGTATCTCACAACAACCCTTTGAGGTATGTGCCATTATTATCCCCATTGTAGGGATGAGGAAATTAAGTCAGCAAGATCACACATCTAGGAAGTGCAGAGCCAAGATTTGAACCCAGTAGTCTGTCAGTATAGGCTCCATTTTCCATTGCTTCATGAGGCTGGAAACACACAATGTAGTCTTGACAATAAGGAATTTGGTCTTTAGGCTAAAGACAAATGGAAGCCCTTGAAGCATTCCACTAGGGAATGAAATACTCCCATTTGCCTTTTAGATGGATCATTCTGACAGCAAGTGGAAAATGGATTGGAAAGCAACTATGTGAAGTCACTGATTAGAGGCTACTGCAGTGGCCCAGTAGAGAGATTCTAGAGGCTAGAACTAGGATGTAAAAGGAGGGATGGGGAGAAATAAGAGTTTAAAAGATGTTTAGGAGATAGAAATAAGACTTAGTAAGGAACTAGATGTCAGGACAGGGTGGGTGGGGTGTCAAAAAGAGTTCCTGTGTTTCTGGCTGGGACCACTAGATGGAATTTGGTGCTGTTGACTAAGTTGGGAAGACAGAAGGTAGACAAGCTCTGGGAGCATATGAGATGAACTTAGGGTGGGACGTTTTGTATTTAAGATTCCTTGGAGACCTCTAAGTGGAGATCTTTGAGACCTTTGAGACCTTCAGCTACATACTAGAGCTTTGACAGCTCTAACATCTCAGGAGAGAGGCCTGGGTTGGCTGTGTAATTTAATCAACTTTAGCACATTAAAAACAGGGGAAAACATTCACATGCAATGATAGAAGACTATGCCTCTCTTCCTTCTCTCTGCACCCCTTCACAGCAATTCATTGTATTGTATTTGCTGTTGTCTACTTGTTCTTCCTCCATCCTGTCTCTCATTTTCCTCTCTTTTTTTTTTTTTTTGAGATGGAGTCTTGCTCTATTGCCCAGGCTGGAGTGCAGTGGCACTATCTTGGCTCACTCCAACCTCCACCTCCTAGATTCAAGTGATTCTCATGCCTCAGCCTCCCAAGTAGCTGGGATTACAGACATGCACCACCACCCTAGCTAATTTTTTTTTTTTTGTATTTCTAGTAGAGACAGGATTTTGTCATGTTGGCCAGGCTGGTCTTGAACTCCTGACCTCAGGTGATCCACCTGCCTCAGCCTCCCAAAGTGCTGGAATTACAGGCATGAACCACTACACCCAGCCTCATTTTCCTCTTCTCACAAAAGAGTTGAAAGTGAGAGAAGGGAAGTGAGCCCTTATTGACTCTTTCAGATCTTTTGCCCTGTACTTCCTCTTTTTCTCCTCCTCCTCCTGATTCCATTTTCTACTAACAATGTAGCTGTCTATCACTCTTTTAGGCCACAGAACCAGGAGACATCTCTGAATCCTCTCCACACTATACCAATCACCTATTGTGTACTAGGAGTCCCCAGGAAGAGTGGCAGATCAGGGCCGCATGGCTAAGTGACTCTCTCTTCTCCCATCTGAAAGACCTTTTTGTTTGCAATCAGATTCATCTTTCTAAAGAGCAAAACAAATAAAATCATTCTCTTGCTTGAAGAAACTCAGGAGTTTCCAGTGACATTCAACATGTAGTCCAAAGATCCTTAGGGAAAGAAGGGGAGGGATATAAATGTACTGAGAACCTTTTATGTGGCCAAGTGCTTTATGGACTGATTCAGTCAGTGTCCTAACAGGAAAGAGGTGGCACTCTGAAATTAGGATAAATGAAAGATTTTATTTGCAAAGGAGTGATTTCAGAGGTGTGGGTGTAGGAAAGGAAAACCACAAGGGATAGTGCAGTAACTAGGGGAGGGAGTAGTAAGACTAAGGGAATGTTAAAAAAAAAAAAAAAAAAAAAAAAAAAAAAAAACCTGGATATTTCCAAATTATTTCCTAGTAAGTTGTATCAATTTACAGTCTCATCAGTAATTTTGAAAAGTGTTCATTTCCTCACATATTTGCCAGCATCAAATGTTTTCAATCATTTTAATTTTTGCCAACTGAATGAGCTGGAAGATTAAGAAATCTCATTGTTTTAATTGTATTTTCATGACTAGTAGAGAAGAGAAACATCTCTCTGTATGTTTATTTGCTATTTATATTTTTATAAATGGAAACTGAAGTTAAATAATTTTTCCAATATCACACCGGTAAAGAATGGCAAAATCAGACCCAAGACTCAAACATAAATCCATCTACTCTTCAGCCTCTTCTATTTCCACCACACTATCTCTTTTCTGTGGTATACCTTGCCATATAAGACCTTTCATATTCTGACCTTTAAGTAACTTTCCATGTTTACCTTCCCTCTTTCCCTAACTCACCTGTAATTCTAACTTGTCCCTGAACGTATCATGCCCTTTGAGACATTGTTACTTTGCACGTTTCTCACCAGCATTTTCCACACTTGGTAAGCCTCCATTTAGCCCTCAAACCCTGGATAAAGCTTCCACTAAGAATTATTTCTTGACTTCTTGAATTAGCCTCCTGAGCACTCCATTTGTTTATATATTGTGGTTCACATCACATCACATTTTATTATGATTGTGATTACCTGTTATTCATCTGCCTCTTTCTCTGGACATAAGCTCTCTCCTCATGTTTTTGCTTTGTTGTACATCTGTCTCTCCTGCACTTTGCTCAGTATGGGGCTGAGAGTGTCTGAGCTCAGGCTACTACAACAAAATACCATAGACTTTATGGCTTAAGCAACATAAATTTATTTTTCACAGTTCTGGAGGCTGGGAACTCCAAGATTAAGGTGCCAGAAGATTCAGTTCCTGGTGAGGGCTCCCTTCCTGACTTGCAGGTGGTCACCTTCTTACTGTATCCTCACCTGGTAAAAAGAGAAAAGGCGCTCTTATGTCTCTTCTTATAAGGGCACTAAACCCAGCATGAGGGCTCCATTCTCATGACCTAATCGCCTCCCATAGGCCCCACCTTCAAATACCATTACATTGATGGTTAGGTCTTCAACATATGAATTTTGGGTAATGCAAATCAGTTCATAGCAATAAGTGATTGCTGAATAAATATTGAATTAAAGGTAAGAAGCTTTAAATTCCAAAGCAGAATAAAACAAGGAAAAAATCAAATCTGTGAAAACGTATTAACCTTCTACAATATATGTAAAATGCTATGCCAGCCAGGTTGGGTTAGCAGCTTTCTGATCTTTTCTCCCCCAAGGCAGCCAGTCTTCTGATTCTCAAGGCTCCTTCGCACTTCCATCAAAGGGTGCCCAAGACAAAGTAGAAGACATCTATACTCAAGAGTCATCCACTGAAAAAATAAAGCTGGATTTCACTCCAAATTCTCTCAATGGAGTTTTATTATCAGAGAATCTTCCAGTTTCTTGAACACTTATGAACAGGGAAATTTCTCATAACACTAAGTTTTGTACTGGATAAGTTTCTATCTCTTTGTCATTCTTAATTTGCTCCAAACTTTAGAGGTTTAAAATAAACTGAATTTTTCCTCTTCCCATGCATATTTCTAAGTCCTTCATTCATTTATTTCCAGATCATCCAGGATAATCATCTGTATTTGTTTCCTGTTGCTGTATAACAAACTGCCACACACTGGTGGCTTAAAACAACACACATTTATTCACTTCTAGTTCTGCAGATCAGAAACCTAAAACCAAGATGTCAGCAGAGCACTGTTCCTTCTGGAGACTTCAGAGAGATTTTGTTTCCTTGCATTTTCAGTGTCTAAGACCATCTGCATTCTCAGTTCCTGGCTCCTTCCTTGAAGAACTCCAGTCACTCACTCTGTCATCACGTCTGCTACTATCAACTCTGATCCTCCCATCTTCCTCTTATAAGGACTTGTGTAGTTACATTGCGCCCACCTGAATAATCCGAGATAAACTCCCCACTTCAAGAATTTAAGCACATTGGCAAAATCTCTTTTACTATATAAAATAACCTATTCACAGGCTCTGGGGAGTAAGACATGGACATCTGTGGGCATCATTATGCAGCTTAAAGCTAACCTTAATTGCTGGTATTAATTGAGTCATTGCTAACAATGGGCACTACACAAAGCACTTTATATACTTTCCTTGGTTCACTTCACTTCGCTGCCACTCCTAAAGGTTGTTTTATTATTATCATCCCTGTTTTACAGATGAGGAAACCAAGGCAAAGAATTGTTAAGCACATTCATTCGGTCACATAGGTATATAAAAATCGAGACTGAGGTTCAGGCTGATCTCAATCTTAAAATTATTGTACCATTTGCTCCCCAGACTGGATATTGTCATTGATAATTTGTTTCTTATAATTTGTATATTTTTACAAAATGACTTTTACAGAAAGTCACAAGATGGCCAATCTACTCCCTTCTTTCTCTTCCTGGACAGCCTGTTCTCTTAAGCTGCCCCAGGCTTTCCAGACCAGAAAAATATTTAACAGATTCATTCACACTAAGGCACTGGAAGTTTAATCTGCCACCAGTCTCAGGAGTTTTTGCATTTTAAAGAAGGCTGGGAAGAAGGAAGGAAGAGAGAAAACTGGAAGGAAGAAATTCAAGTGGGACATGCATTTAAACTTTGCTTTAAATAATAGATTATAAACCTAGTATAAAAGGGGGCATATGATTTTGACCTAGGGGACTCAGAGCCCCTCAACCCTTGTTGGGTGGGTGTCCTAGCCCTGAGCCTCTTTGTTCTCAAGTCCTTTTCTCACTTCCTCTGCTCCTCCCTGTATTTTACAGAGCCTGTATCATCAGGGTCAGCCAGTGACAGCTACTGGTGGGAGGTTGAAAGGTAAGAGAAAAGGAGAAGCCAAAAGTATTTCTTCTCTGCCTAGGTCCACCCCTAACACTTACAGAGTCAGAGGTAGAAGGTCAAATGGAGATCCCATATCACATATCCAGATGTTTACAAGTTCTAAAACAAGCTAACAAATTGTTACATAAAGCACATTCTAGCCTCCTACCTCAGAACTATACTTTCACATCAACTGGAAGGCTAGTTTGAGTTAGAATTCTTAGACTCCAGGAATTTCACACCTGGACATAGTGGTATGGAAAGAGCTAACCCTGGCTCCAGGCTCTGCCTCCTGGTCCAGACCCTGACCCCAACCCTGGCCTCTGCTTTGGCCTGGCCTCTGGCCTGCCACCCACTTGCTTCTTGTGACCTGTCATACACATATATAGATATCCCTGTCACCATGTCCAAGCTTTTTCCCCCTCCCCTCAAACACCTGCTCTGGGGCTTTTGGGCCACCTGAAATGAACACTGAAGGTGTGTCCCACTTGAGGAGAAGGCCAGAGGCCTGCACAGTCCCTGGGAGTGGGCTCAGACCATTGGGATAGAGGGTCTCAGTGTGGCCTAGAAGGAGTTACACAGGCCCTGAGGCCATAGGCACCTCCTTGTAGCCCCAAGCATTCCTCAAGGGTGGAGGACCCAAAGCTGGAGCAGGACCACTGCAGGTTCATATCACATGCAGACCCATGAAGGTGGTCTTGTTAGCCCTGGTCAAGGGGCCATGCTGTCCCCTCTTTTGCTGCCTCAGGTGATATCTCAGCCAACTGTCTCCAGCTAGCTCTAGCTTCACCTTCTCCTCTGTCCCTCTAATCTAGGGGACCCCATGGCTTCCTTCTGTTTTAACCTCTGGGTTTCCTAGGTGTCCCTTGTGGGCTTCTTGTTCTCTTCCAGCATCAGTTTAACCAATTCCCTGTGTTAAACTTACTTTGCTTTAAATGCTTAGAGAAGCTTCTGTTTTCTTGATTGGATACTAACTGTAAGGGCAGCATGTAATGAAGGATTTCACCCAGGGCCATTTGGGAAAGGGGTCAAGTCTTGGTGCACTTCCCTCTTGGCATAAATGAACTTCAGAAGTTCCATGACACTGAGGGAAATCTCTCCATTAAGGGAAGCCCCAATTGTCATCACCAGTGCTAGCTTTCCAAAGATGTTTCTCAAACTTCCCTACTGAAGTAGTCCATCTGAAATCTCAGGGAAAGAACCATCCCATCGCTAACCATTGCATTTCTCCCCTTGACCTTGACAATTATTCACAATAGTTGCTTCTATACGCATGCTGCTCTTTTGCAGAACTTTATGAAAACCAGACTTTGTACAGTGTTCTAAGTTTTGCTGCATCAAAAGAAGTTTAAATATTTTCATTTAATGTGGAAATATTTTAGATGAGGAAGATGATTAAGTGTTGAAAATGTAGCAATTTATTTGGCACAAAGAGAAAAGAAATATGAAGAATTTTTAATAAAAATCTGACCACAATGGTGTTGGAACACAATCTGTCTGAAATACAAGACAGATACTTTATCCCACAAGCTAAGCTGACTTTACTAATAGTTTTGGACAGTTACAGGTGTAATTTTAGCTACCAAAGGGAGCACAAACTGTGTTATAAGAATGCAATAGAAACAATGGGAAATGCAATTAAATTTTTAAAAGAAAAATTGAATATAAAGTTAGCAGAGCTAACACAAAGCATATTTTTGTAGCTTTTCACCAACAATGTATGTGAATTCAAGCTATTATGAAAATCAGATTTACTTTCGAGCTTCATATGTGAAGAGTGTGAAGGTTGTTTTTGCTATGAGTGCTAGCTGCAAGCATTACATAAACCTTGCACCTAATAAAATTATTTTAGACGTATTTGGTTTACATAATTTAATCCTTAAAGAAATACCAAAAAAAGAAAGAAAAATTGTTGATGGATCTGGAAAGAGGCCTATACCCAAAAGGCCTGCTTGGGTATAGTCAATGAGGATGTTTCTCTCTCTCTTTTTTTTTTTGCCTATGTGGCTTTAATTTACCATTCTGAGACGCAGTATGTGTGGAGCAAATATGTGGAGAAAAAGCTTTTATGTGTTTTTTCAATTAAAAAAAAATCCGTGCCACCGGCCCATGAGTGATCCTAAAATAACAAAGCAGTTATGTGTGTGTGTGTGTGTGTGTGTGTGTGCTGAAAGGAAAACTTTGGGTAAGGAACTAGATTTAAGTTTCAAGTTTCCAAGGATCTATTTAAATGACAGCAAGGAAAAAAAATATTGTAAAAGTGATGAAAAATATCCCAGCAGTATCCTTTCAGAAAGCCATTTAACTTTTGGTGGTTTAAGTTGTGCAATGTAATTTCTACAGCCTTTGAAATATGTGGGCACCCTCACTGCTATTTACGTTCCCAATACTTGGAATCAAATGCTCCATTAGGGCTCTGAGAAGACAGGAGTTTCCAGAAGAGTTTCATAATTGCCCATTCATTACTCAAAAACAATGACAGGGAATCATCATCTCTTTCCCTAAGTAATGCTGGCATGTGGTCTAAGGCAGTCACAGGAAGAGGCAGGAAAGTGTCAGCTCTGAAGGCATCTACAGACCGGTTAGGAATATTGTGCATGGACTTAGTGCGTGCACTGAGTCGAGCTATTACTCTGCTGCGTATGAAGGAGAAAAAGCTCTCCACACTGGTGTGCTGTTAACACATGCAGGCTGAGTCCTGGCCTCGCTGATAAGAAGGCTAACCCCACCTGTATTAAGGAAAGAAGCAACGACACACCTGTTCATTCTCTCTTTCTCAAAGTTTTCCACGGAGGGTGTCCTTTGTAACTTGAGCTTTGAGCAATTTTTTTTTTTTTTTTTAGACAGAGTCTTGCTCTGTTGCTGATCCTGGAGTGCAGTGGTGTGATCTCGGTTCACTGCAACCTCCGCTTCCCAGGTTCAAGCACTTCTCCTCCCAGGTTCAAAGCGATTGCTCAGCCTCCTGAGTAGCTGGGATTATAGGCACGCACTACCATGCCTGGGTAATTTTTCACATTTTTAATAAAGATGAGGTTTCATCATGTTTCCAGGCTGATTTCCAACTCCTGGGCTCAAGCAGTCTACCTGCCTCAGCCTCCCGAAGTGCTGAGATTACAGGCGTGAGCCACCATGCCTGGCCAACGTGGGCGATGTTATTGGCAGTCAGTGACAAAGTGCCCTACCCAAGCTGTAACCAATGACATAGTTATCATATCTCTGAGAGTTGCCATGGAGTTACAGACTCTGTCCCAGTAGAATACCTTGCTGATGTCCTTTCTGCTTTTAAATCCCAGCTGTGTGTGCCATGTCCAACTGTGTGCAGCAGCTTAAAATAGTATACATTTAAAAACACTCTTATAGAAACTTCTTAATTTGCATATCTCTGTGAAGACTAGCAGGCAAAATCTCCATTTTATAGATGGTACAACTGAGGCTTTCTCTAGGTAACTGGTGCTAGGAGGAAACCTACATTTCTTAGCTCCAGATGCAAAGCACTGTTGTTTCTGTGGATTTGGCTTGTCCCATTGACACTCTTGACCACCTCTGAATGACAGTAAAGTTTATCATTGTGTTAACAGAAAATACTTTTTTCTTTTTGTGTCCGCAGAAAGGGTTTAACTTATTATTTTTTGAGTGACATTAAGAATTAGCAACGTAGAAAATGATTTCCCACACCCTGCCATATTGCCTCTTTCCTGGCATTATGTCTCAAACTGAATAGATTATGAAGTGGAGAAGGGTATTTTGTGGGAGTTACACCCTCCTCCAAATACTTCTAGGTTGTAGTGCTTTCTTCTGAAGTAGATAGCTAATACTTAAAATGGGAGGAAAAGATATTAAATATTATAATTAGTTTTAAAAAATATAAAGAGAACCAAATCTTTAGCTCTTTGCAAAATCTATGTTTTCTAATAAGATTCTTCCCCCATCTAGAGTTTCCCATCAGTGGGATAACTATACTCTTCCCATAGTATAGATGACCCTCGCGTGTGGGTGGAGGGAGGAGGGGGTCCTCTATCTCTGACACACAGTGTACTCATCAGATGTTTTTGATAAGTTGTTGTGCTGGGGAGGAACTCTCCCATGGCATTTTATTAAAGGTTCTGGCTACAGCCTGACAGTCACAGTCCTTTTGCCCTTTGCTGTGAAGATAAGTGAAGGCAGTTGTAAAATGACCCAGTCATCAGACAATCTCAAAGTTTACAGCATGAACAATTGCATCTGAAAAAAACTGGCAGAATTTTACATGCATCGTATCTTACACTCCTATCCACCCAAATGAAATGCCTCTTGAATACACTTTAAAGGCTAGATACAGGATAATTTCTAAAGATCGTATCCAGAAAATGGAGTCATACAATCGCTCCATTTATGAGAGCTCATTGTGAGAGAGATTTATATTTTTTATGGGTCAAATAAAGGCCTGTCATCATAAGACCTCCTGCCTGGGGAAATAGGGTTAGCCTCTAAGAAGGGTGAGTCAGGCTGAAGGAGGTGCCTGTGTTTGAATATTTCTTCCCTCTGGTTCCACATCCTAAATATTGTGCTTATACACAGCTTTGAATTTTTCTCAGTGTTAAATAAGAAATGAACAATGCCTGTGCTTGGTTTTGTCTCATAAAGGGCCTGAACAACATTAAGTGTCAGTGTTAAATTGCACATGGATGTCCCCTCCTGTTAACCTCTGTGCTCTGCGGGTCCCAAGTGACTCTGCTGGCTTCCAGCATCCTCTGCGTTCATGTGGCTCATTGGGAAATCCCACTGTTTTCCTGCCAAAGGGTTTGTTACCTAGGTTTAATTTCTGTTTGGTATGAAAAGTATAGTTAACTTGTTTCTGTGGGCTTTTTTAGAGAGATATGTAAAACCAAAGTTAGAGCAACGGAAAACAAACATTTAAGAAAGCACATAATTAGGGGATGCAAACTCAAACTGGGGGAGGCTGATTTCATAAAGGGGATAGGACTGTGTGTGGTCAAAGAAGAGGAAAGAGTGTGTGCATGATTCGCCTGCTTTTGGAGAGCTGCCCCCCTTAGAAGTGGAGTCCAAGGAGCTGGAAGGTTAAATGAAAACCTACAAATTGATAAGAACCAATAGCCTAAATGAATGTGATTCATAATTAAAACCGCAATTATTTTTTAGTTGCAAAAGCTCCAGTGATCCACAGGCTTCGTAAAGTTACCAAAGATCGCGATGCTAAGTCACTCCTTAGGAACTTCTCACTGCAGGTCTACATGGAGATGTTTTCTTCTAGAGTCAGAATGGCATTGTTACAGAACCACGGGAGAGACGGAGTGAGGGAAACGAACATTTAGCATGGTCCCTCTCCAAGAGGACGAGATGAGAAAATTTAATAAAACAAAATATATCCACTCCCCAAAACATGGGACCATATTATTTTTTTGGAGGAAAGATGAAAGAACTATGATTCTCATAAAAGCCAGTATGGTGCTGAATTTGGGGGGGTACAATGAGGAAAGTTATTGCTGTGATACGGGTGGGTTTCTTTTATCTTTTTCTAGGTGCAAAGGCAGCAGTCATTTGAATGCCATCGAACAGCTTTCAGCTAACACAAAAGAGCAGACGGTACCACTTATTTCTGAAATTAGATGCAATCATATCTGTGAATCACGCAGCAGCAAACCACCGTAATCTGCATTACAATACATTATCCTGCCACGCTCCCTAACTGCAGTCTACCGCAGCAACAGAAACACTTTGCGGTGACCTGCACTGAGTCTGCCAAAAGCACCAAGCCACACTAAGGCAGTAAAGCGACAAAAAAGAACTGCTTTCTGCTGCGAAAAAAGAGCAAATTATAACAAGAGTTCAAGTCTCAGCTAATGCAAGACTAGCATCTTCTTGTTCACAGTTTGCATAATTAGATATCATGAATAGGTTTTTTATTGTTCTAAAAATACTCCTGCTTTGTTTAAATCAGCTATTTCCTTAACAGCATGACTTTGGTACCAGAATTAGTGAGGTAGTTAGGGCAGCAGCAGAGATAAGGTACTTTTAGTTAACATTTAGAAAAAAAAAAAAAAAATCTATGGATGATATTCCCCTTCTCTTAGTAACTGTCAAAAGAGTCCTAGGTTTCCAACACCGTGCAACAGGAGAGGCGGCCCACTGGAATGGCCTTGTGAATTGGGTCAGGGGTTTGGGGGTCAGAGGGACCCCAGGGTCCTAGAACTGATAAAACCAACTTTTATTACTTTCCTAAAATAAGACATTCAGAGCCACTGCAGACCTCTTCACGAATTAAAATGCTGATTACAGTGGGGCCCCGGGTAGTGGTACTTACACTTCAAATGATAATATTACTAAGTTCAAATCCAAGAGAAAAAAGTCAATTTTGTTTGTTTGTTTGTTTCACTGGTTTGAATCATACCAGCGTTTCCCCCAACCTGGAAGAGTGAGGGGAGAGAGGGACATTTTACTTGGTTTCTTTATCTCCCACTACTTTGCTGTTTTCCTTCTCATTCACTCATAGTCTGTATGCTATAAAGAGTATCTTTCTTTCAAGGGAAGATATGGGCGCCAGGCTCTATCAGTAACTAGTCAAGCCATTAAAAACTTTATTTTCCTTCTTCACCCTCAGCCTGTGAGCTTGAACAGCTGCAGCTAAGGAGCTATAGTAGCGGTGACCAGTCCCTAGGGTCCATCTTGGTATCAAACACTGACAGGTCCCAGGAAGAGGAGGTCACAGCAAAATTATATATTGAATTTTTCCAGCCCCCTAGAAGCCCAGGAACTGTTTGGAGAGACCTGGGGCCAGGCAAACTCCCAGCAACACTGTCACTCTTCTCACAGTAGTTGCAATTGGTCAAAGCGGTCCCCAGCAGAGACATTTGGAATTATTGTCTCTTGGTCTACGTAGGACAGTCCTGATGTTCAATTTGACAAGACACCGTAAAGAGCATCCAAAGGGCAAGGTTAATGCGATTATTGCATATGCCTTACAATGCACTTTTAACCTTTGTTGTTTTTAATTTGCACTAATGATCTATAGGTTTCCAGTGACTGTGACAAAGAAAATGGCACTGATGCTTTTATTTTACTTTAATATAGGCATTCGATAAAATGCATTTACCCCCAATTATTGTATTTATATTGAAGTTCTTACTGCTAGTGAGACTTTTTCAGACCTGTGCATCATTTCTTTTCATAAAAGAAATAACATGCATCCTAATAATATTGTAATAAATGATGTATTGTGACTACTTCTGTTTCTGGTAGAAGAAGCCCCAAAGCCTCCTTACTATGGGTTCCAGATTGTGGTAGCCTGAGAGCTCAGTGAAATCATAGAACTCGTCCTTTCTCCTCATCAAAGTCAGAGGAAAAATGGGAATACCCTCTTGGGTCAGCGCCTCGATGCATTTTTGATAGACAGGGGTGTCAGGGGCTATTTCTACAAGATCACATCAAGATCACTAAATACATTCCCCAGGTAGTTCCATCTTCCCTTCACAATTTGAACTTGACATCCATGATCCCATCTAAATAGACTGGCTTCTCAAATATTTGAGGTAACAAAGTTTTTAAGTTCACTATGAAACGTGAACTTCTTTTTACCCGATCTAAAACCACTCGTTCCTACATCTGCAGATCTAGGCTTAGGTAAATTAGTATTGACACTTTTCATGATTTCTTTAACTTTGATTAGTTTTTATCCTCCCAGTTAGAAATGTGCTACTTTTGCAGCCTAATCTTGGCAAAGAAACTCCTTAAAACCCAGGATTATTTTTCCACATCCCTCTATGGATAAATTTTCAATTTGTTTTGAATTTCTTGAGCTGTAGTAACCAAAACTGCATATAGCAATCCAGATCGAGATAAACTGTGTTGCTATACACAAGTAACCTAACACATGTTCACAGTTGTTATTATCTCCCGGTGTTTGATCTCCTATAATCCAAGTAAGGTTGTCCTTCATGTTTCCAATGAAAGACACTTTAAAAAACCAACAACCTTCAGAGCTCTACGCATACAAATCTGAGTGTGTATGCCTCATATTAATATATCTCCATTGGAATAACTAGGCACTGTGTTTTAATCAGTAATATGAGATGTAGAGTAAGTCTAGCTATTGTAAATTATTTCAAGGGACAGTTTAAAATTTTACCAAAAGGGAGAACGTTCCAAAGTGTTAGACTCTGTTGAAGCATAAATCCTGCCATAGTTTAATTTAATTGTATGTAAGCTCTAGGATAAGGTTTGAGCATATTACAAAGTACCCTATGATCTCTGTTTTCTTATTCAAGTCCTGGGACATCTGTTACTGATTTCTTGTGCCAGGAAAGGTGACAGCAGTCCAAGTTGGGGAGGGTGGAAACATAGATGGGGTTAATTCTGTATTGTTGTGTCCAAGGGGGAAAAGTAAAATTTCACCAGGCAGGCCCTGATGTGGCACAAACTCCCCTTCCACCCAATCCTTTCTTCAAGGCCACAGCCAACTCACGCTGCATTTCTCATGTTGATTATAAGTGAAGCTTTGGCAAGGGGGCATTTGGGGTATCAGACAACCGCATTATAATTCTACTGAAAAGGGTTCTTATTGTTTCTAAATTACTGGTTATAGTAAGCAGCCCTCATGTCTTGTAGGGGGTGCATTTTGAACAAACACACGTAATCTTAAAGCTGATCTCTGCAAACAAAGGAGAGAGATCACCTGTGTACCTCAATATGCAAAGTGACTTCTGCTTCAAAAGTGGACCTGTTAAGTTACTGAACAACAATTAAAGAGCCCCTAGAGTACATGTCGAGAATGACTATGTGAAACCCAAACTGAGTTTTCTTCTGGTAGCGGACACAACACACTTTGCCACAGCCCCACAAGGCAACAGAAGCCATCCCGTATTCTTCTATTGAGTTTTTCTGACCTGAAGGGTATATGCTATGTGGAACCACTTGCCAGAGTCTCCACTATGGTGGCTCTGTCCCTTCAAATAGTCACATTATGTAGCATATTGTCTTCCCTGAGGGAGACTAGTAAATGAAATGCAACTCAGGGACTCAAGGATGTTAAGGTGGCATTGAGATTCCTCTGTCCAATGGATATTTTGTATGTTGTAAGTGTGCTGTCTACTAGCCCTGTATTTTGATTGAGTCTATGCAATCAACACATCACTTGTTTTCTTCAATTCACTTGGCTGACTCCAAGACCTTTAATTCCTTAGAATCTTTGAATTTTGTTTACTGAAGTACAGACAAAAATCACAAAGGCAAGTGATACCCCTCAGAAATAAGAGATGTTATCTGGATTGCAGCAGGTTCTGAATAATAATGGATTTAAGAAGCAAAACCAGAATGTCATCCACTGTGGGTACCATTCCCAGCAGGTCTGGCCTTTCCCCCAGGAGAAGACCAAAATGTCAGTTTCCCTACACTATTGTGGTCACTGTTGTAATACGAGAGGATAATAGCTAGGTCTTTTTGGTTTCAAACAACTGATTTATGAGGCAAAACTGCTGAATATTTCTGGTAAGAGAATGCATTGTTCTTTTTTGTTTTTTTCTAAAGTTGAGACCTTGAATATTTGACCAGAAATATTGAAAACCATCTTGCATTCTAGATAGTATTGGCGTTTCATTTACTGTACAAAGCAACAGCTGGCTCTTGGATTGTCGTTCACCCTGCTGTGTCTCCTGGTTCTGTTCCTTCTCTGTCCTACTGTAATCCAAACATGTCATGTAACCCATCTTTTGTGTCAGTTAGGGTACCTTTTTTATGGCTGAAAAAGGAGAGCTTTCTTGTTGTTGTTTGTTGTTTTTTGAGACAGAGTCTCGCTCTGTCTCCCCGGCTAGAATGCCATAGTGTGATCTCGGCTCACTGCAACCTCCACCTTCCAGGTTCAAGCGATTCTCCTGCCTCAGCCTCCTGAGTAGCTGGGATTACAGGCACCCCCCACCACACCAGGCTAATTTTTGTATTTTTAGCAGAGACGGGTTTCACTATGTTGGCTAGGCTAGTCTCAAACTCCTGACCTCAAGTAATCTGCCCTCTTCGGCCTCCCAAAGTGTTGGGATTGCAGGTGGGAGCCACCGCGCCTGGCCCCTTAATCCGCTGTTCTGAATTAAGGGTTGAATTTCTTTCATGTGTCAGAGAGCAGACCATTAAGAATTATATGTGAATAAGTTTAAGGACCCAAGTAAGATTTGCAAATGTTGGTAAGTAGTCACTGTGTCACATATGTATATTTAAGTGTAGGAAGCAGGGACACGGAAAACAGAGAGGTGCTTATGGGGGATGAATGCATACAACGTTTGAAGAACTGAAGAGGAGAGACAGGTTTACAAACCACAGCCACACCTGCCGTGTCCAGTGCCCTATCTAGGCCTTCAATTAGTAGCGTAATCTGCTCATTTAAATAGGCCTCAGTGGTTTCTCTCTACAACGGTCTTCTTGGCTTATGAAGTGGAGATGGAGAGGCTGTTGTGTTTGACCCTGGAGACCAGGTTCTGGTCCCAGCACTTCCACTAGCCTGCTGGGTGAACTCTCAGGTCTTTGAGGACTTTTTGTCTCTTCTGGAAACTGAGAGTCGGGGCTGAAATAATGTCAGGAGAGCTCACTCAGCTATAATAATCTAAGAGCATCTGTTTCTTGGCTGCTTTGAAGGGGTTGTACAAGCCAGAGAGAGAGCCCTCTGGCAGCTGGAATTAAGTAAGCCTGTGGCTGAACATGAATCCCAACATCTGAACATTGGTGGGCTGAGGTGCAAAGGTGGAGTGCAAGGATGTGTTGCTGACTCTTTTGACCATATCAGAACTATGGGAGAAAAACAAAAGCACCTGTTCACAGGCAAGCATGCACCAACATAGAGATGTGTCCTCTCATGCCCATAGATCCTAAATTAAGTTCCATTAATTTTTAAGAAGCATTAGGAAGTTAGTGAGCAGTCTGCAGAAAGAGCATGAAAGTCAGTTTTAGAATGTTCCAACACTTTCCATTTCGGCCACCTTATTGAATCAGACTGATCTCAGTTTTCTTCTCTATATCAATGTCCTAAGTGCTTTGTGAGATGAAAAAAGATTGTATATTCAAAAGAAAAGTGCTTTATAAAATAGTTTACACAGACGTTATCATTGTTCAATCATTACAGCCATACTTATAGCTAAACTCAAAGCATTCTCCACAAAGCTGGGAGGTCCTAAGAGAGACAAGCATTCCCCAACCATTGTGGAAGCCACAAGTTCTATTAATTCCACAGGAGGCATTTGCAAACTGTTATGAGGGAACTCTGAGCCTTTATCAACCATGCTCCTTCCACCTAAGATGACAAGACTGTGCTCGTAAGGAGTGGAATGTCAACACACACATTTTATAGTTGAGAAAACGTAAAGTCCCCATAGAGATTAAATGACATGCCTAAGGTCACACAACCAGTTAGCAGTAGTACCCAGATCAGATTCTTGGGCTCCTGTGGTAAAATCATTCTTTTTTTGTTAAAAAAAGAAACTTTCCCACAGTAACACTGTTTTATCTAAATCTGTTAAATTTATGGGAGTTACCTTTAGGGCGAGTGATGATGAGTACCCCAGGTCCTTGGTATTAATTACGTAAAAATTTTGAAAAAAAGATAAAATGGAAAGTGAAATCAGGTTAGAGCAAGAAGGAAAAAAGAGAAGACCTTAGCATCTTTTTCTCCATAATGTCTACACTGCTAAATATCACCTAACTTGCCCCTGAATGTTGGGGGCGTGGAGGGCAAGGGAGCACTAGAGGCATGTTTATTCGGCAGTTACCAGTGGATAAGTGAATTCTTTCTAAAATTTCACTTTAGGGCCAAGATTTATCTAAATATGTCACTGTTTAGACCACTAAAAAAATATGGTATAAAAGCTCTGATTCTCATTTCACAATATGTTAATCTTTCTTTATTCCTCCCAAATGTTTTTAAAACAGTCTCTCTCTGGGACAATTGGATCCTGTGTATCCTGTCAAATTTTAGTAGAAAGCAAATTTTTATAACCAAATTATAAAGCTTTCAACACTGAGACTTATTTATGATGGAAACATTGACAGAATATTAACTGTAGTGGCTTCAGTGATACATGCTTCAGTGATGCAGAATTTCCAAATTGGGCAAATACTAAAATTATTTAGCATCTGTTTTAATGCCCTTCCTTCAACATCGTGCACCATCTCCCCATTTCAAGAGTATTTGATTCATTTTTGGGGTTTTTTTTTTTTTTTTTTTTTGGATCTGACATCAACTTTATACATCATTTGAATAAAAGACCTCAATGTTGCAGATTTTTTAAACTAAAACTTGTTCTAGTTTGCCCAGGAATTAACTTAAAAACAAGATATGGCAGAGCAGTGTCCTGCAACCACTAGACGTTTGATCTTAAATTTAACTCTAATTGACTATGATCAAATCTTCCAAAAGAAAATAATATTTTGCTTTTTGCTTTTACCTCTGAACCACAGTTAGGAGGGGAAAGGGAAACTCAAATTCAACCCTTCCTTTTAAAAATCACTGAGTCCACATATGGTTCTCTGTGAGGAAAATTTCTCCAACAGGCCAGGCAACTTTTCACCCATTTGAATAACAAACGAAATTCATAATACTTCTCTTTCCGAAGTCGTAACAAGAACCACAGACCTAGGTTATGCTCTATATTTAATTAAAGAAAAAAAAGATAGCTGAGAAATTGAGGCACTGATGAATATAACCAACTGTTGTGTAAAGTCATTCAAAGCCCAGGGACTTGATAGCAGGAATCCCTGCTCCCAGACCACCTCCCCAGATCTAAGTGGTTAATCAGACAAGGATTCCATTAGGGTCTGAAATTGTTCATGTGCTTTGTGGCAGCCGCAAACCCCTGGCCTCCTGTGGAATGAAAAAAATACATAACACGAATGAAGGTGCAAATCAAGCCTGTCCAGCCGCAGGTTCCCAGTCAGAGGCACCCCAGGAGAAGTTCATTTAATATGTATGCGAATGTTTTTGAGAGCTTTTTCCTCTTTGGCTTCGTGAAAGAGATGTTGATACCAAGTGTATAGAAAGGGGACAGGAGAAAGAGACATTAAACATTCGCCTGTCAGGAGAAGGAGCAGAAACAGTAGCAGCTGGCTGTGCCTGAGAACAGAGAAAGGAAATGGAGTAAGAGGGGAAAGTGAAACTCACCATTTGAGCTCCCTTTTCCTAAGCTGACAAGCACCAAAAAAGGGTAAAGGGGGGGAAAAGAAAACAATGGATGGAATTAAATGTGAATGCGTGAATTCTAGGGGATTTAGTGATCTGAGAGGTGTTGTTCGTTTGATACAGTGATCATTTCTTTTCAAAAATACACTTATTTGGCTAATGTGTGCTTTTTAAGACACCGATCTTAGCTTCTTTTCTGTTATGTAAAGCTACCAAACCATCTCATTTATCAAATAATTCCCACTGAAACAGATGAAAGAATAATGGAGGAGGAAAGCAAAACATCTTTGATGTGCTGCTTTATCAGAAATGTGTGTCAAAGGTCAAAAAAGCAGTGCTCCGGAGTCTCTTAAACATGTCATTGTCATAATATAAAAACTGACTTACTAACTCAGATTATTTGGAGAGTTAAGTGCTTGTGTTATTGCAAATTAAGCTAATTAGTATCATTTCCTGACAGCTGCAGCGAGTGTTAGCAATTCCATGAATTTTCTTCAGCCGTTCGTATGGGATGCACAGAGGGGGGACAGCTTTGTGATTTAATGGAATGGGATCAGCTTATCATACTAAGGGTACAACATTCCACTCCCAATAGAGAACAGCTTCCACACTCACTCCTTCCCAGTTTATCCACAATTATTATACTTTTCACTTATTAAACAGGAAGAAGCACGGCAATGTGAGGTGTCAGTGGTTCCTCAAACAGCCATGAGAGGGAAATATGTTGGAATTTGCCTGTAGTAGTTCCCTTTTGGAATCGCCGAGATTATGCTCTTCCGTCTTTGAACCAAAATTGTAGCTGCCCGTAAAACATGCTGGAACTAATTTTCTACCACAGCTAGCTTAATTGTTATAAAGCAGCTTATAAAAATGCCCCGAGTGGAGCTTCCAGCATCTGTAAATGAACAGATGAAGCAAAAGCTTACATATTTCATCAGCTTTTCTCTGGAACGGATGCTTCTAACCATGAATGGTTATCAAAGACTAATGTTAGGTGTTTTTGCAACACTGAACATAGGAGAACTTACATAATGACTTCACCTACTAGACACAAAAATTAAGGAATCATTCAGACTGCATACTGTCAGTCATAATCTGATCCTTGTAACAATGAGTTCTTTAGTAAGTTGAAGAAGCGACAAACTTTTTAGGAAAGAAACGTGAAAAAGAAAAAAAGGAGGATAAGGACAAGAGAGAATGAAAGGAAAAAAAGTATGCGAAAAGGAGAAAAACTAAAGATCTGTAAGAAGTATGTAGAGAGGAGTTCAGATCATAATGGACTCTTGTATCTCATTCTTGATTTTGCTCTGACTTCTAATACTGATTTTTTCATCCCATATTTAATAAAGGAGCAGAGGACTCAGTGACATCTCTGGAACTATTTAAAGTGAACTAGTTAAGAAGTGAAAGGGGGAGCTGAGAGCAAGGAGAAGGCTAGAGGAACCCCTATTCTGCCCCTGCAGACTCCTTTAGTATATAAATAATTGACCTTCTTACAAACAATTCAACACTTTTGCAATCAGATGTCAAGAGCATTTTACTGTCTTTTCTCTACTGCTTAGAATTACTTTCTGTCTAGGACAAACTAAAGGATTACCAGAGAAGGAGCAGTGAGACTGGGATCCAGACTTCACCAGCTACACATTAGAGTCACCAATAACAGCAGAATCTCTGAGAAGGTGGCATTGGTATTTTTAAAACCTCAAAGTTGATTGTGATGTGCAGCGGGGTTCAGAGCCATGGGATAAAGAAATGAGGTTCAGCCTGTTTAGAGAAGAGCCAAACGGCATGGTGATGAGCAGGACGGACTTTTTACAATCTCCAAATTGTTGTGGAAAGGCAGGGTGAGGGGGCACTAGAAATGTACAAACCCTTGGGCCTGGCAACTCAACTCCCAGGAAGATATCCTACAGGTGTACACATAACTGGGTATGAGGATCCTGGTGGTATTATTATTTGAAATAGCACAAGATGGTATAAAACCTTAAAAGGCAAAGGTTAAATGAAGTATGTATACATACACAATGAAATACTACACAAATGTTCAAAAGAATGAGCAGATCTGTGGGCGCTCATGTGGCACAGCCTTAAGATAAATTATGAACTTTAAAAAGCAGAGAGAACAGTATACATGGTATACTATCATTTTTGTAAAAATGAAAAAATGGGGATATATGTGTTTGCATAATCATAGACTATCTATGGAAAGATACATAAAAATCTGGTAACCATAGTTGCCGTAGTTATCTCTGGGGAGGGGGATTTGAGCAACTGGGGTTCAGAAGAAGGAGAAAGACTTCTCACCATATGCTCTTTCATACTGCTTAAATTTTTTTTCAGTGTGCAGGGTAAATATATTGCCTGTAACATTAACTTATCTTAAAAATTAAATTTCCTTAGTAAGATGTGTTCTATTTAATTCTTCTAGAATGCTACATTGCTATCATATATGCAGAGTTGCATTTCTATAACTTATACCTTTAAAAAGTCCTCGGTCATTTTTTTTAAACTAAACGAACTGATAATGCTATGTGCTTAATTCTTCTTTGTGAAACCTTTATTAAAGGTTCAGCTTTTACTGGTGATATTTATCCAGTTTGATTCAATGCAGTTGAACTATTGCTCACTGAGCCCTGTTAGGAGAAGATTGTTTCAATAGTGCTGTGAGAAAACAAATGAATGTTCTTACCACAGTATCTGGGACACAGGAGAAACTCTTTTGACTTTGTTGGATGATGAAGTGATGCAGGAATGAATGAAAGAGGAAACAAAAATATAGAATTTCAAAACTTGGGCCAGTCATGGTGACTCATGCCTGTAATCTCAGCGCTTTGGGAGACCAAGGCAGGTGGATCACCTGAGGTCAGGAATTTGAGATGAGCCTGGTCAACACGGTGAAACTCCATCTCTACTAAAAACACAAAATTTATTCGGGGAGCACCTGTCATCCCAGCTACTTGGGAGGTTGAGGCAGGAAAGTCGCTTGAACCCGGGAGGTGGAGATTGCAGTGAGCTGAGATCTTGCCACTGCACTCTAGCCTGGGCAACAAGAGCGAAACTCAGTCCCAAAAGGAAAAAAAAAAAAAAAAAAATCGAACTCTGTACATTGCAAGACCATGTCAAAATTTTCACTGATCCACAGTAAAATGAGAATAGTAAGGACATGAAATGGGTTTATTCACTTTAAATGTCTGCCTATCTTCATAAGACCTTCTGTATTTTGTATGTTATAAAGTTATTTATTTTATGAAATAATGTCATAATAAATAGTAGCTATCAATTTTTATTTTTGAAGCCATTATTTGGTAAAATAAAAGTTTGGCAAAATCTATGTTGAGCCTCCAACTTTTACATGTCCATGAAATGTAAAGGTTTGGTAACCCTGAGAAGCCAGATGTTATAAAAATGTCAGAATAGAATGACAATGGAAAAAAAGACTTTTTGTCAACTGGCTACTTTTATTATAATAGTTTATTTTCTATCTATTGCTCATTGTAAGACCTTATTTTAAGATATATTAAAATAAGCATTAATAAATGTACATTTTCAATATGATTTGCTTTTTAAAACAATTATTTAATACTTGCACCTCAAAAAAGGTTTTAACTTGGAAATAGTAACTCTTTTCTAGAAATGATTTTTAAGAAGATTGAAAAGGAACCCAAAGGTAGAAAGCTAAAGTGCCATAAGGAAAGATTTTACTTTTGATTAAAGCCATAATTAAGGTGGAGACACAGTGGCTCACACATGTAATCTCAGCACTTTGGGAGACCAAGGCAGGCAGATCACTTGAGGTCAGGAGTTTGAGGCCAGCCTGGTCAACATGGTGAAGCCCCATCTCTACTAAAATTACAAAAATCAGCAGAGTATGGTGGTCTGCACCTGTAATCCCAGCTACTCAGGAGGCTGAGGCAGGAGAATTACTTGAACCTGGGAGGTGGAGGTTGCAGTGGGTGGAGATAGTGCCACTACATTCCAGCCTGGGCAACACAGCAAGACTCTATTTCAATAAATAAATAAATAAATAGCCATAATTAGCCATATTAGCCAAATACTAGCTCCTTTATTTCTCAGCGACTTAGATCCTCACTGCTATGAAGGCCTGTTCCTTATTAACCAAAAGAAAAACCATAATGGAGCTACATCAATTTCAATTTGATGAAAAACTGTTGACTACAGTTTTGTTTTGTTTTTTTCCCTCAAGGACTAATTTTTTTTTTTTTTTTCTTCCAGGCTCATTGGCCCATTGTTTTTGGAGGAAAGACATAATCAAATGAAAGACCCAGCACACTGGGAATTAAATGACTCACAGGAATTCAGTTCAATTTCAGTCACATCTTTTGAATGTCTATGACATGCCACCTACTCTGCTAGGCACCTAGGACATAAAATGAGTGCGGCCTGGCCCCTGTCTATTGCAGATTGCTCACAGTTTGCCCAGAATCTATGTATGTAAGTAATTAGCCATAATGTATAAATCTATGTTCTCCTAGAAACAAAGTATTATGGAAAGAAATGAGGTGTGGGGATGGGTAATTCTACTGGGTCAGGGAAGCTTTTGAAAACTTCTAAGAGATAGCTGCTTTTAAACTGGACTTTGAAGGACTGATGGTGAAAAAAGACATTCTTTACTGTGATAGCAATTGTTACAAAGTTGAAACAATCTATTAAGGAGCTTGTTTCCCATTAAAGTGTGAGCCTTATAAATAAGGCCTCTGCCTTATTCAGTTTTGTGTCTTACTAGCCCTTCACACTAGGGCTGTTACATAACAAGGGCTCAGTACGTGAATGAAGGAATTGGCTAGGCAACACAAGACATTTTAAAGGGCATATTTGTATAACATGAGATTACAGTCCCCAACCTTTAACATACAAGATGAAGAAGGACAACTGAAGAAACTCTACTATGTAACGCATACGCATGATTCCTCACCTACCTGCAAAAGCACTGGGTAAAGTTTTGAAACATGCTTTCTGCTCTGAGTTTAGCATTGAAATTTATTTATCATCTTCTTATCCTTGATGACTAGATGTTAATATTTTTCAACATCTAAATCCTAGAGCCTGACAAAATTTAAGACTTTGGTCTTACCTGATGCGAATGACTTTACACAGCTTGAAAGAGGGTGTTAAGTAGATGGTCAGTAAATGTAGTTGGCTGATGGCAGTGTCTATGGCTTAGATAAGTTAAAGGACAGCCCATTTAAATCAGAGAAATGCAAATCAAAACCACAATGAGATACCATCTCACACCAGTTAGAATGGCAATCATTCAAAAGTCAGGAAACAACAGGTGCTGGAGAGGATGTGGAGAAATAGGAACACTTTTACACTGTTGGTGGGATTGTAAACTAGTTCAACCATTATGGAAAACAGTATGATGATTCCTCAAGGATCTAGAACTAGAAGTACCAGCCATCCCATTACTGGGTATATACCCAAAGGATTATAAAATGCTCGCTATAAAGACACATGCAACATATGTTCATTGCGGCACTATTCACAATAGCAAAGACTTGGAATCAACCAAATGTCCAATCAGTGACAGGACTGGATTAAGAAAATGTGGACATATTACAACATGGAATACTATGCAGCCATAAAAAGGATGCGTTTTGTGTCCCTTTGTAGGGACATGGATGCAGATGGAAACCATCATTCTCAGCAAACTATCTCAAGAACAAGGAAAACCAAACACCGCATGTTCTACTCATAGTGGGACTGAACAATGAGATCACTTGGGACTCGGGAAGGGGAACATCACACACGGAGGGCCTATTATTAGGGGGGAGGGGGAGGGATTGCATTGGGAGTTTATACCTGATGTAAAGGACGAGTTGATGGGTGCTGACGATTTGATGGGTGCAGCACACCAACATGGCACAAGTATACATATGTAACAAACCTGCATGTTATGCACATGTACCCTAGAACTTAAAGTATAGTAATAGTAATAATAATAATAATAATAATAATAAAAGTAAATCCCTTGCTATGTTACATCCTTACATCTTTTTACCAGGAAAGGGAAAAAATATCTTTCTCTCCTTCTCCCCATCCACCACTCCTTTCTTCCTTCTTTGTTTGCTTACCTTGTCAAATATTATTCTTGCAGCCTTAGTTTATTTATCTTTATTCTATGCCCCAATATGTAGTTCTGGAATCTCCCCAGTGTGCATGTTCATTTTTCATTTGAATCTACCCACACACACCCACTTCCATCCCCTAAGAAGATGAAGATGGAGTCTGTTTCTCTTTTCCCCATTAGTTTTTCCTTGGGTAGCACTAGTAATACCTAAGGGGTTGTGTTGCTGTTGCATGTACTTATTTTTATGACTGAAACAGAAAACACATCACATTCTCAGTAACCCCACTCCCAATGATTGTGAAGAAATGTTGCACGGGCAGAAAATGAGCTACCTGAGCCTATGATGTGCCCTTTGTTTTAAGAGAGGATAGGGCTTTAAAAAAAAATACCTTAAAGAAGTATATAATTGTTGGAAGTATGATGAGAACATGATATTGGAACAGAATATAACTCAGGTTTTCTAATGAGGTCATGTCAGTTAGAATTGTTGTAGCCATGGAGAGCCATCATGTGTACTCATTTTCTAGACTACCATCCCTGTAACTCCATTTACTGTGAAGTTTGGCTCACATTTGCAGTGCCAGGGAGGTGCCAATATCTGTCTTTACACAATAGAACAGAGAAACTTCTACTATCTTTTCAGCCAGATATCCATTTTTAAAATAGCCTGGGTTGAAATTTAAATGATGCTCCATAACAGTTCGAAACTCACTCTGTTTTATAAGGAAGCAACACATTTTCATGGGGCAGTCTTCTGCAGATTCAAAAGCAGCAGTGGTGGCAGTGAAGGAGCTCTAATAAGCTACTGGATAATAAGCATATATGTTTTATTAAGTGCCTAAATAAGCATTAGCATCATAGATTTCACTGCAAGCTATATACAGCCCTTTCAGGATTCCAGACATGGAGCCAATTATTAATTCTTTCGCAAAGTAATTTACTCAGGAAGGAACATGTTAAAAAATGATTCTTATGCCAAAATTTCAGGCTTTTCTGAAGATGTTTCCCATTTAGACTAATGGACATTTGGCCTGAGTTACAGGAAGGGCCTGGACAGCAGCCGTATATAATCAGAAAGCTTGTCATTTGTTAATTTTACAGTTGTTATTCATTTTAATAAGAAACTAGGCAAACTCTATATGTACAGAAACATTTTCTCATTCTTTGCAACAACTCAATAGGTTGGCTAGTATTACCATCCCTGTTTCACAATTGGGTGGCAAACAGGAGTGAGATAGAAGTGAGGGGCTGAGCTCTTTTGATGATTTAGTATTTGCCTTATGGGCCTTTCTTATAAATACATAAACAAATGAAAGCACTGAATGAAGACCTACTGTATGCCAGCACCTAGTTACTTCATGTTAAAATATTTGATATTTTTCAAATTTAAAAATCATGCTTAATTTTTTTATTATTACAAGAACAATACAGACTTCAAACTTAGAAAAAAAAAAAAGGAGAAAAGAAATAAAACACTCAGAGGAAAATAGGAGAAAGTTTCTACGTGGAAAGCATCTATAATCCCCCATTCCCAAAGGTAGTCAGAGGAAACCTCTTGGTATATATATCCTCTGGACTTTTCTCTCCTTTCGTTTGTTATATATTTTCCATATTTTACTTGAATGAGACTACAATACATGTACTGTTCTTAAACTTGCTTTTTTCACTTAAAAAAGTCGCTAGTATATTTTCACAAAAGTATACACAGATTTCGTTTTGATGTTAAATGACTTATGTACATCACTGTTTTAATCAAGTAACCTGGTGAGTGCAAAGAAGAAAGTTAAAAAATTGTAAAGAAGAAAGTTAAAAAAATTGTATCACATAAACAGCCAGTGTGAGTATATAATTCTCTACATTTCTTCTTTATATATACTTTATGCATATGTTTTTTATGAGTCTCTTAAATCATTATTTAATATTTCTCTGTATAGTTTAGGTAACCAACTCTCTATTTCTGGATAATTAGTTTTGTCTCAGTTTTTGTTATTACCATGTATATATTTCTATGGATATATTTTATTGTGCATTTGTCTAATAATTTCCTTAGGTTCAATTTTTAGAAATGCAATTCATGGGTTTAATTTTAATACATATTGCCAGGTTGTCTTCAAGAAAGAGAAAATTTTATATCTCATTACCAATTTATTTCTAATTATCAATGAATCTGAGCATTTTTTTCATATATTTATTAGACATTTGTACTTCATTTGTGACTTACCTGTTCATGCTTTTGTCTATTTTCTTCTGTCATAGTGTTCATCTTTTTGTTTTTTTATAGCTGATCTGCAATAGGCCTTTATATATCTAGGAAAATATTTCCTTATCAAATGCATTGCAGCTTTTTTCTTGTTTGTTGTTTGTCCTTCAGCTTTGTTTATGGTACCTTTGTAATAAATCAGCTTAGAAATTTTATGTTATCAAATCTTTTCATCATCCCCTTTACATCTTTTGACATTGATAACACCACTCAAGAATTACAAAAATCTGTATCTGGCTGGGTGTGGCAGCTCACACCTGTAATCCCAGCACTTTGGGAGGCTGAGGTGGGCAGATCAATTGAGCCCAGGAGTTTGAGACCAACCTGGGCAACATGATGAAACCCTGTTTCTACAAAAAATACGAAGGGGGTGGTGGTGTACACCTGTAGTCCCAGCTATTCAGGAGGCTGAGGTGGGAAGATCACTTGAGCCTGGAAGTTCGAGGCTGCCGTGAGCCATGATTGGACCTCTCCACTCCAAACTGGGTACAGCCTGGGCAACAGAGAAGCTGTCTCAAAAAAAAAAAAAAAAGTATCTTACATGCTCTCATTTTTCACATTTAAAATATTTACAACACACTTTGGGAGGCCGAGGCGGGCAGATCACGAGGTCGGGAGATCGAGACCATCCTGGCTAACATGGTGAAACCCCGTCTCTACTAAAAACACACAAACACACACACACACACACAAATTAGTTGAGTGTGGTGACGGGCACCTGTAGTCCCAGCTACTTGGGAGGCTGAGACAGGAGAATGGCATGAACCCAGGACCGGAGGTTTCAGTGAGCCCAGATCGTGCCACTGCACTACAGCTTGGGGGACAGAGCGAGACTCTGTCTCAAAAAAAAAAAAAATTACAACAAATGATTTTCTGAAATTTATTTTTAAGTATAGCATGAGTATGGGCCAAAATTTTTTTTCACAGTTTTTTACCATTTGTCTCCAAACAATTTATGATCAGAAATACCACTTTTTTCATAAATCGTCACATATTCTGTGGTATGTTTGTAAACTGTTTTGTGTCATTGAGCTATCTGTCTGTTCCTATGTTGGTGCCTTACCATACTAATTATCACATCTTTAGAGAAAATTTTATTATGTGGAAGGGGAGTTTTACCTCATTAATTTTTTTCAAAAATTTCCTTGACTATTTCCATGTATTTGTCCTATATATAAATTTTATAATAAATTTATTAAGTAATCCCCTCCCTCCAAAATTACTTTGGCATTGTTGACTATTTAATCTTAAGAAGCAAAAGGATTTGTAAATCCAGGCATTATTCTTATGGGTCAAAACTCATATGAAATCTGGATACTGTGTTTCAATAAAAGGTCATGAATTCTATACAACTCTTAAGGTAAAACATACTCAACAAATATTTATATGTCTCTGGAATAGTGTTCTTTTCAATTTTGAGGTTTCTCCCATATATTAGTATAAATAAGATATGCAAGCTAAGACTGTTCAAACCATGGTTTATAATGTTGCATTTGAAATTAAAGTAAAATAATTCATAAAGTTTCTATCATTCTGTTACTTACCATCTAACCATATTGATTCCTATGCTTTAGAGTGTTGTCTGACTCAGAGAACACCCACTAAATGCATATAATGAGCGTCTGCCAAAGGAATCCAGATAGTATTCTGTTCTGTGTGCCTTCATATCACAGTGAGCAGGGGTGGGGAATGGAAGCTCAATATATTTTCTTCAATGTAATAACAGTGATGGTGAGCCCCTGGTTCTCCTCAACCCTAAAAAGAGTTTCAGGATTCAGTTTATCAACTGTCAATAGGCAAATGTATGTTTTTCTTTTCCCATGAGCTGATTAAAGTTGTGGTCTCTTGTAATTCATGGCATTCCATTGTATTTATTTCTGCTGGAATTTTCAGGCTGGATTACTGTAACTAATATACCACTAAGTCTGTGCTGCAAAATCCTTGACCTTTTGAATCCTCCTTTTTAGCAGAAAATTGGCATAAGAAATTTCAACACAATAAATGCTTTAATTTTTTTCTTAATCTTGATCCAGAATTCACATGGTTCAATTTAATTATGCAGAGGCTCTTTGCCACCAGTACTAGTTTGGATTAAGGGTTTTTGGAGATTGTGGTGATAGGAGAAAAAGAGAGATGAGATAATTCTATTTGCAGTGGATTATTAGGAGAGAAACAAAATATAAAATATGAATCCTTTGGTTTTTTCTAAAATAATTTGTGCCCACAGGTCAATTTGAGCACATAGATTTGCTGGCCTCCCAAACCATGTGACTTGGAAATTGATTTAATCTTTCATATGCGATTGAAGAATCTTTATGCACCTCCCCCAACCCCGGTGATAACAAAATGATGGACTCTGCATCCATAGCCTATCTGTGTAGGATTGGGAGAGATTTAGAAGTAGGAAAAGAAATGGGAGGCAGCAGAAGGTGCTATGCTCAGAGTCTGTAGGGATATTGTCGGTCTAAACTCATGTGACTTATTTCTGCTGTTTTAGGAGTCTGCAAACTTTCTCTGTAAAGGGCCCAAGGGCCAATAGTAAATTATTTTAGGTTTTGCAGCTGGCATATGCTTTCTGTGATTTCTTCTTCTTATTATTCTTTTGTTTGTTTAGTTTGCTTTTGCTTTTACAGCCCTTTAAAAATGTAAAAACCATTCTTAGCTCAAAGATGGTTCAAAAACAGGCCACGGGTTAGACATGGCCCACTGGCTTAGTTTGCCAACCCCTTTATGGGCTCATTGGAAGATAAAGTCACACATAAATCATCAGATTATGAGATGCTGCTGGTTATAATTGCAATACTACCTTATGTTTTAATTTTGTTTTATTGTTTGCCCAGCCTGTCCTTGAACATTGTCCCATTTGATCCTCAAAATAACACCTACGGGACATCATTATTCATACATTAGAGAGAAAACAAGCCCAGGGAGGTAGTGACTTGTCCCAAACTATACAGATGCTCAAGGGGAAATCCAGGAATGAAAGCATCTTGTGGTTCATGTTTGTTGCTCTTCTTTTATGTTAAACTCAGATTGAATAAGAGAAAATGTAGGTAGAAAGGAAATCAGAATGAGAAATCTGCTAGTTCATCATTAACATGTCTGTCCTCTGAGACCCTCAAGCTTTAAGTTGAATAAAAACCCAAGAACATACATTCCTGACTTCTTTCACAGTGCAGTGGCCCTAAGGGCTTAGATAAATTACCACATCAACTTGGAGCCCGGTCAGGATTTTGGAAAATCTCTAGGTAGCTCATAATTCCCACCTATGCTGATAAAAATGATGTGATTTGTGCTTTATTAATGCTTTAAAAGACTGATCAAAGAAGTGATAGTTTCGCTTCTAGGAACATACTCCACGATACCGTAGTTGGATTGAGGGAACAGGGAGAACAAAACTGTTCGTTTCATCAGCCCGCCAACAGGAGTCTGAGCAATGAAATACAACAGAATTGTTTGGAAAGACATGTTAACTCAACTTGTGTGGCCCAGAGGCTAATCAGAATCTACATCATAAAGAATAGGCAAAGGTACATATGGGACTCATTCTTGCATTTTTATGGGTTAGAGACATGAACTGTGTATCCCATTACACAGCAGAATAACACTAGTATGAGAGAGATAAGGTCCAAGAAATACAGTAACTTTATGGATTATATTGTGATATCTTTTTTTGCTGAACCTTATAGGTCACCATTGTTTAGTAACATTTATTTTTTAATTTGGATTTTTAGTCGCTGTTTTCTTTATTTAAAAGTGCCTATCTTTAAGAAGCCTGTCACCCTGTTACACTTAATAAATGAGTGCTACCAGAGTTCTGTGACCACTTGTGGCTTCTGCAACTTGAAAATGTGGAAATGTTGGAGAAGGTTCAGAAAAGACTATGAAAAATAAAAGTACTGTAAAATAAAGGCTGGGAGCAAGATTAAAGGGATTTATTTTTGCTAAGGTTTAAAAATACTTAAGAGTGACTGATGCAGTGATTGGCGATCACATTAAAGGTTTCCACATAGAGCATACAGAGCAATGGTTTTCTCTTTCAATCTGAAACAAGAGCACAAGAAAAGAATCTAGAACTTTGATTTCCAATTTGTAGGCTCGGACGGAATTACTTAGAGGGATCCTCAAATTTTTATAATTGTATCAAACACTAAATACCAAAAAAAAAAAGAACGATGTTATCTTTTTTGTGTGAAATGTTTGCTATTAAAAGGGGGTCTTTGTTTTTGAAAATGTTGAGAACCACTGATCTTGAATATAGCATTGGGATATAATTGAGGTACAAAAACTAATATCCAGCAATGAGAATTATTTACCTACAAGCACTGAAATGTACTTTGATAGACTGATGAAAATAGAGACGATTATTATTTCAAGGTAACATAGAAGTTTGTTTATTCCTTTATTTATTCCATATTCACTGAATATGATCTATGTGTGAATGCACCAAGCATTGTTCTAAGCCTGCAGCTGAATAGGGTTGAGGTGGGCACACTTTCTGGAATCATGTCATTCACAGTCTCTTAGTCACTAGTAGAATATATTAATTCATGTCTAGCATGAGATTGTTTCCAGTCCTATAATTTTATTATCTTACCTTAATAGCAAGGAATAACAGATTTTGAAAAGGAAAGGTGAAGATTTACTTTTGAGGCTTATCTCTGCATTTGAAATGAGATCATGACCAAATAATGAACAGAGGAGTCACCTTTAAAAATCCTAAATTTTATTTCCCAGTTTGTGAGACAGCTAAAGAATATTCATTTTACCTGTGCCTATCTTACATGAATGTTTCCTATATTCAGAAGGTATGTTGTTGGTTGTCATTTAGACTCCAGGTCCTTAAAGTACTTCAGAGAGGAAAGTTTGCCTCCTCCCTCTCCGGCTATTTGTTCTTTTCCAGGGTAAAGGTGGAGATGACTGTAGTTTTTTAGTAGTAAATTGGATTCATTCCATAAAAAGATGATGATTTAATCTCCGATTACTCATTGAGCTTTTAATTCACTTAGAGGTCTTCATGATGATTAATTTTCTTTAAAGAACACCATAAATTTATATCCTAATGGACTTGCCATATGAAGTCTATGATTACAATATAGATAAGAGATACTCATCTCTTCTGTTAAAGGGCTGTACCCTAGTGATATGACCTCTTAAAGCTTATCCTTTTTCTTTTGTGTTCCATCTAAAGTTATCTTTAATGTCACAGACAGTACAAGAAAGAAACAAAATTTGTCATCCTTTCTCCAGAAGTATTAGGAACCATGCTTTTCTCCTCCTTAAATGAAAATTCTTAAAATACCTTACCATAGACATTTGTATCTGCAGAGATTGTTCCAAATCTCTTATGGCCAATATTTACTGAGCATTTAAATGTGAGTCAGGAACCAGCCGCCCGTGGGGGCTCACGCCTGTAATTCCCGCACTTTGGGAGGCGGAGGCGGGCGGATCACGAGGTCAGGAGATCGAGACCATCGGCTAACGCAGTGAAACCCCGTCTCTACTAAAAATACAAAAAAATTAGCCTGGCGTGGTGCAGGCGCCTGTAGCCCCAGCTACTCGAGAGGCTGTGACAGGAGAATGGCGCGAACCCGGGAGGCGGAGTTTGCAGCGAGCAGAGATTGTGCCACCGCTCTCCAGCCTGGGCGACAGAGCGAGACTCCTTCGCAAAAAAAAAAAAAAAAAGAGTCAAGAACTCTTCTAAACACTTCATGTATATTATCTCATTTCATCATAACAACGCTATGAGACAGATACTATTGTTATCCCCATAATACAGATGAGGAAACTGAGGCACTGAGAGGTTAAGTAACCTGTTCAAAGTTACACCAGTGAAGCCAAGGGTCAAGCCCTGAAAGTGGCTCTTAACCACATTCCCTACACTGCTTCTCAAGAAGGAAATGGTTGAGCTTCTTTTGAGGCATTCTTTTTTTGTTTGGTTGGCTTTTCTTGAGTTTCGCTCTTGGCACCTAAGCTGGAGTGCAATGGCACAATCTTAGCTCACTGCAACCTCTGCCTCCTGGGCTCAAGTGATTCTGCCTCACCCTCCTGTGTAGCTGGGACTACAGGCGCGCGCCACCAAGCCTGGCTAATTTTTTTATTTTTAGATGGGGTTTCACCATGTTTGCCAGCCTGGTTTCAAACTCCTGACCTCAGGTGATCCACCCACCTTGGCCTCCCAAAGTGCTGCGATTACAGGCATGAGCCACTGCACGCGGCCTCTTTTGAGGCATTCTGACATGGACACAATCTAGAAACATTAATCAAAAAATTTTTAAACATGTATTTGTTTCTAGAATGCCTAGCATGGTATATTCGATAATGGAATACAGGTACTCCTTGACCTGTGACATGATTACATCCTGAGAAGCCCATTGTAAGTTTAAAATATCCTAAGTTGAAAATACATTGAATACACCTACTGAATTTCATAGCTTAGCTTAGCCTATCCTACCTTGAACGTGCTCAGAACACTTACATTAGCCTATAACTGGGCAAAATAATCTGACCTAAAACCTATTTTATAATAAAATGTTGAATATCTCAGGTAATTTATTAAAGTAAAAGATAATGCCATTGTAAAGTCAAAAAAATCATTAAATTGAACTACCATAAGTCAGGGATCTTCAGTATCATACAGCAGTGAAAAATGAATGAGCTACAGCTAAATATATCAGCATAGGTGAATGTCTCAAACATGTGAAGATAAAAACCAAATACATAATTATTATTTAATTCATATAAAGTTAAAAAGCATGTAAACCAAACAACATAATGTGAGGGCATAAGTATATGATAAACTTTGAGAAAAGTCTATACACAAATGCAGGATTGGGAGAAAAACAGAAATATAATTTGGGAAGGCTACATAGGGAATTTCAAATTACCCATAGTGATACACAGGTATTTTGTTTACTACTATCTTATTCATGTATATATGTTATATATTTATTACATATGATATTTCATAATTACATATTTAAGGAAATAATATACAAATGCAAGGCAATATCTTTATTGCAAAGAGGATATAGCAATATATCCTTATAGCATCAAATATTAACTAACATTTTTTAAATTAGAACTTCTCTATGCTCCAGTGATTTCTTAGCCATTATAAGAACTGACAGGCTGGGCACGGTGGTTCATGCCTGTAATCCCAGCACCTTGGGAGGCCGAGGCAGGCAGATAACTTGAGGTCAGGAGTTTGAGACCAGCCTGGCCAACACGGTGTAACCCCTTTCTACTAAAATACAAAAGTTAGCCGGGCTTGCTGACGCATGCCTGTAATCCCAGCTACTAGGGAGGCTGAGGCAATCACTTGAATCCAGGAGGCAGAGGTTACAGTGAGCCTAGATCATGCCATTGCACTCTATTGGGCGACAGAGTGAGACTCCATTCCCCACCCCACCAAAAAAAAAGAACTGACAGATCCTTTGAATTGTAAAGGAATAATTAAATCATTTCTAAGGTAGCAGAGTTGAGAGTATATTTTCTGATATTCTCATTTAAAAAACTGTTTATCAATATAAGAAAATTCTGATGACTATTAACAGATGTATATGAATCACCATCACTTGCAATTCCTCACCACCAGAGAACAGCATTTATTGAGTAACACCAGAGTTTTTGCCATCATTTGGAAAGATAATCAGTATTATTTTATTCTTTGTGACACTCTGAATTGGGGGAAAGCTAACTATTTGTAGCTGATATCTTAGGGATCATAGCAACCGATCTGTGGTATCAATTCCAATTCTTGACTGTTACTTCTCAAGCCTGTACATGAATTCAATAACAACAGTGAAATTATCCTGCAAATGCCACCCTAATGTTCATATGTGAAACCTGGGTTCTCTACATGCAATCGAACTACCTACACAGGTGGCTTGAACCTATGATATGAAGGAACAGAGTAGCAGCCTTCCTAGAACCCACTTCACTTAGACCCACCTCTCACTTTGAACCCTTCCCACTCTTTCTCCTCTGGCTATTTTTGTGCTTAGGAACAAAAGACTGGGAAGTAGAAAAGTTTAGCTTTTTATTCCTTTCCCATCACTCTCAAAAGTGCAAAATTCTGAACTTACCAATGTTGAAGGGCACTGAGAAGTGGAAGGTGTTCAATCAATCCATTTAAATTAGTGAGTATTTTAGTGAGCACCCAGATAGTCATATACTGTTTTAGGAGCTCAGAAGAACACAGAAGATAGGTTAAACGTGATGATTGCTTTTAAAAACTGTATAATTGGGGAGGCAATACTAAATACATTCTATAATTTAAAGCAATACAAATAAGGTGTACAATTACTTAGCATAGTATAGATATAATGCTACAGAAAGTCAACATCAGTTTTTATTTTAAAGTATTTTTTTTCAAAAAGTTCTACCATCCTAAGATTTTATGTTTTGAACTATTCAAAAGTTAACTGGAGTCTAAATTTTGTATTAGACTCCAGTTATTGTATTTTGTATTTGGTATTTTTAACAAAATGATATCCCATTACTTAAAGTAACACTGCACGTTGGCTGCTCTGCCTATAGAGTAGCCATTCTTTCATTTCTTTACTTCTCCGGTAAACTTGCTTTCACTTAAAAAAAAAGTAACACTGTATTTTAAGCACAATTTTAGCAAATAAAATCCAATATATAAAGCAAGTAATGCATCATGACCATGTGGGGTTTATCCCAGGAATGCAAGGATATTTTGACATTAGAAAATCGAATATAGCAGGGTGTGGTGGCATGCACCTGTCGTCCTAGCTACTTGGAAGGCTTACACAGGAGGATCACTTAAACCCAAGAGGTTAAGGTTACAGGGAGCTGTGATCATGCCATTGGACACTAGCCTGGGTGACAGAGCAAGACTCTGTCTCACTCTCCTTCAAAAATAAATAAATAAATAAATCAAACTGACTAAATAGAAAAACCATGTGATCATCTCAATAAATGCAGGAAAAGATTTGGCAAAATCCAATATACATTTCTGAGAAGAATGCTTAGAAAACTAAAAATAGAAAGACCTCCTTAACCTGACAAAAGGCATCTTTGGAAAACCTACACGTAACACCAGACTTAATGGTAAGACTGAAAGCCTTCTTTTTTTTTTTTTTTTTTTCGACGGAGTCTTGCTCTGTCACCCAGGCTGGAGTGCAGTGGCACAATCTTGGCTTACCGCAACCTCCACCTCCCGGGTTCAGGAGATTCTTCTGCCTCAGCCTCCCGAGTAGCTGGGACTATAGGTGTGCGCTACCACACCCAGCTAATTTTTGTATTTTTAGTAGAGACGGGGTTTCACCATATTGGCCAGGTTGGTCTCGAACTCTTGACCTCATGATCCGCCTGCCTCGGCCTCCCAAAGTGCTGAGATTACAGGCCTGAGCCACCGCGCCCAACCCGAAAGCCTTTTTAAGATCAGGAGCAAGCTAAGCCATGTCCTCTACCACCAAGTCTATTCAACATTATACTGGATATTCTATTCTGTTCAATCAGGCAGGAAAAAATAACAGACGCCATATTAGGAAGGAAGAAATAGAACTGTTTTTATTCATAGACAATGTCATCATCCATGTAGAAAATCTGATGGAATCTACAATGAGCCAGAATAAATGAGTTCATTGAGATTTCTAGTTATAAAATTAATGTACAAAAATTAGTTGCATTTCTGCTAGCAACAATCAGAAATTAAACTTAAAAGGCAATACCATTTACAATAACATAAAAATACGGAATACTTAAAATTAAAATTTGGCAAGAGATATGAAAGAACTGTGTGCTGAAACTATTAAACATTGTTGAGAGAAATTAAAGAAAATCTAAATAAAGAAAGAGATAAATAGTGCTTACGGGTCAGAAGACTCAGTATTGGCATAATGATAAATTGACCAACATAATACAAAGTCCAGAAATAGATACATACATAGGTAATTGATTTTTTTTCACATGAGTGCAAAGGCAATTCACTGCAGAAAATACAGGTTTTTCAATAAAGGGTGCTAGAACAGGCAAATACCCATGTGCAAAATAATAAACTTCCATACACATTTCATATTATATTTTAAAAATTAACTCAAAATGCACCTCAGAATTAAAAGTAAAACATAAAACTATAACACTTCTAGAATAAATTATGAGAGAAAAGTTTTATGACTTTGAATTAGGCAAAATTTTCTTAAGGCAAAATTTTCTTTCAACATCCAAAAGCAAGCCATAAAAGAAACAAAAGACAAATTATACTTCATCAAACGAAAAACTTCTCTCTGAATGACGCTGTTAAAGAACAAAAAGATAAACCCCAGACTGGGAGAAAGTATTTACAAAGTATACATCTGATAAAAGGGTTATATCCAGTATATATAATAAAGAAGTCTCTCAAAAGTCAATAATAAGAAAACAACCCTTTCGAAAAAAGGGGCAAAAGTATTAAACAACCACTTCACTGAAGAAAATATGTGAATGGCAAATAGGTATATAAAAAGATGCTCAAGGTCAGGTGCAGTGGTTCATGCCTGTAATCCCAGCACTTTGGGAGGCCGACGCAGGCAGATCATGAAGCCAGGAGTATGAGACCAGTCTGACCAACATGGTGAAATCTGTCTCTACCAAAAATACAAAAATTAGCTGGGGATGGTTGTATGCACTGTAATCCCAGCTACTCAGGAGGCTGAGGCAGAAGAATCACTTGGACCCAGGAGGTGGAGGTTGCAGTGAGCTGAGATTGTGCCATTGCACTCCAACCTGGGTGACAGAGTGAGACTCTGTCTCAAAAAAAAAAAAAAAAAAGAAAAGAAAATGCTCAAAATCTTTAGCTATTAGAGGACTACTAAAATCACTATATATCTATAAGAATGTCTAAAATAAAAAAGACTGACCATATCAAGTGTTGGTGAAGATGAGGAGCAACTTGATCTCTATAGATCACTGATGGGAATATAAGATGTTGAAACCACCCTCTCCTTCCAAAAAGGAAAGTATATGTCCATCAATGATTTTTACACAAATGTTTATAACAAATTTATTTGTAATAGTGTGATGGTTAACTTTAGGTGTGGCCTTGACTGGATTAAGAAACACATAGGAACGGCCCAGTGTGGTGGCTCACGCCTGTAGTCCCAGCACTTTGGGAGGCTGAGGTGGGCAGATCACGAGGTCAGGAGACTGATACCATCCTGGCTAACATGGTGAAACCCCGTCTCTGCTAAAAAAAATACAAAGAAATCAGCCGGGCGTGGTGGCAGCCGGTAGTCCCAGCTACTCGGGAGGCTGAGGCAGGAGAATGTCCTGAACCTGGGAGGTAGAGTTTGTGATGAGCCGAGATCGCGCCACTGCACTCCAGCCTGGGCGACAGAACAAGACTCCATCTCAAAAAAAAAAAAAAAAAGAAAAGAAAAGAAGAGAAATACATAGAAACCTGGTAAAGCATTATTTTGGGGTCTGTCTGTGAGAGTGTTTCCAGAGGTTAGCATGTGAGTCTGAGTGAACTAGGTGGGGAAAATCCATCCTCAATATGGGTGGGCACTATTCAATCCACCAGGGTCTGGAGAGAATAAAAACAAAGAAAAAGCAAATATGTCAGTCTATCTGCTGAAACTGGGAGACACCCTTCCTCTCCTGTCCTTGGAAAACAAACTATAGACTCCCAACCTTTGGACTCCAAGACTTGCCCCAGCAGCCCCTCTAAGTTCTCAGACTTTTGGCATTGGATTGAGAGTTAACACCATAGGCTTCCCTGGTTTCAAGGCCTCTGTACTTGGACTGAGCCACGCTACCAGCACCCCAGGGTCTCCTGTTTGCAGATGACCTGTTGCAGGACTTCTCATCCTCCATAATAGTGTGAGCTAACCCCCCTAATAAGTCCCCTCTCATATATCCATATGTATATACACTTGATTCTGTCTCTCTGGAGAACCAAGTCAATACAAATAGCCAAAAATTGGAAACAATCCAAATGGCCATCAACAGGTGAATGGATACACAAATTGTGATATATCCATATGATGGAATAATACTTAGCAATAAAAAGGGATAGGCTATTGATACACATAACATGCATCTCAAAATAATTATGCTGAATGAATAAAGCCAGAAAATAAGAGAATATACTGTATGATTCCATTTAAGTAAAACTGCAGAAAATTCAAACTAATTTATAGTGACAGCTGATCAATTGTTGCCTGGGGCAGAGGTTAAGGAGGGGTGTGAGAGAGAGATTACGAATTAATAGGCGTAAGAAGACTTTGGGGAGTTATGGCTATGTTCACTATCTTGATTGTGACGATGGTTTTACTAGTCTGTGTTTGTGTTGGTATAGACATAAAAATAGATATATCATTTATGTATATCTAAATTTATAAAAATATACAGTTTAAATATATGTAGTTAATGTATTGTCAATTATATATAAATAAAACTTTAAAAATTATATAGGTCCCACAACTTTGTTCCCTTAATTATTCAAGAGTTTAACCAAAGTCTCTGATTATTTTTAAAATATTCACTGTTTCATCCCAAATGACACTACCCATAATTGAAATACTAAAAATTCCTTACCTGCATAATGAATTATTTTAAGTAATGCAAAATGAACACTTATTTATTAAAATGATGTTTTTTAAAAAATCTTTGAAGCGATATCCAGACAAACTATAAAAATCTAACAAGAATTGCAAGCATGTGAAAGTAAAACTAGAATATAAAATGAAAATTACCTACATGTCCAAACAAGAATATACATAGAGGCCTGTATAACATTTTCAATGGGATTTTCTCTTGGTGCAGTTCTAACCCTGTGATGAAAAATATCTTTTCTTAAAGTGTATAATTACCCTCTGTCACTCTTAAATCTCCTCTGGTGTCTAAGCTCGTTTAATAATGGTGAACAGATGAGCAGAAATTAAAAGTAAAGGCCTTCTACCAATTTAGCCCCCTGCACATAATGTACCTATAATGATAGTTTGATTGCCAGTGCCCATTATTTTGTTGCTGCCTTTTTTTTCTATTACTGCACCAGAGTCCTGGGTTTCAAAAAGAATGCAGCCTGTTTGATAAAACCAGAGCAATTTACATGAATACCAGTTTTAGCCTGTATTAGAAAGATGCACAGAATAAAGTGGAAAACATAAAGTAACGCCACGTGGACCATTTAATGTCAGTGGCACTCTTCACTTAAATATCATATTACATTTTGGTTAATTTATTTTCCAAAAAAGAAAAGTGAAAAGCATGATTTTTTTCCCGGTATAATAAGGGAGGAAAATTGAAGTGTTTATGGATAATAAAATGAATAAGAAAAATATATCGAAATGAGGCTAGCGAGTTCCCTACCACATTTCCCTCAGTGGATATGGAGCAAGTAAAAAATAGATATTTAAGGTAAAGCCAAAAGAGATATTATCCAAGTCTGGTAGAGAGCAGGCAAGTCTTGAAATACCACTATAATTTTAACTATTATTTGGATCAGAAAACCTCCTGTTCTAAGACTATTATCTTCAATTACTGTTATCCAATTATATATGGCATCTTGTCTATATTTCCATTTTTCCCAGGGAAAATTATGATAATCATAATAACTGCTAGTAAGTCATGTAGGAAAGAAGCCTCCACACTATACATTATGATTGCAGTAAAAATAATAAATTGGGTTTTTCAAATGGTTGTGATGACTTCCCCCACTTATAACACTAAATAGACCAGTTATTTTAGTGCAGTGTGGACATGGCCTCAGACAGCTGCCTCAGTTCCCCGTGAGGACGTTGCTCCCTGGGATACAGTGCTCCCTCCTAAAGTGTGGGGAGGACTTCCAGGCCACTGGGCGTGCACGTCTGGGCCGCGGAAGTGGACTTTGGAGTGAAGAGACACCTAATGCGACCTAACTAATATGCAGCACATTCCAAGTTCTGTGAGAAGATGTGTTATGTAAAACCCCACTCACCGCCAAACACAGAGTCTCAGTGCGGAGCTGAGGGCTCAGTTATCGCTTCCCCTGCCTGGCAGACCTGAAGGATGTAAACAGCTTGTGGTAATACCAGGGCTCAATCTAGCACCAGTAAAAGATCTCCCTCTCCACAGACCTCTGCAATTACTCAGGAGGATTGTAGACGGTTTTCAGTTACCCTAAAAACATCCCGTGTAGGCCCGTCTTGTCCGTGGACAAGCAGACTGTATGGATCATTTGTCTTTCCGTGGACGCTTTTCCTCGCCCTCCACCACCTGTACAAGCAACTCTGGCCCTCGACGTGCATCCCTTCAATCATTATAACCTTCTCCCTCAGTCACTTCCTTGATTTTATAGCAACGTGTGCTCCGTTTTTCCCTTAGATGTTCTGGAGCTTGGATAGGAATTTGAATCCATTCTTTGGGCTGTTTTCTGAGACCAGTTCTGTGTGGGGTCCTAAAGCTCCTTGTCAATGTGGGAGGCGATTTTGAGGCAATGGAAGCCGCGTTGGTCCTTGCACTCCCCGCTCCCGGGGGCAGTGGGGTTCGGCAGAGAGCACGATTTTACACATATTAAGTGCCTCTGAGTCCTGTAGAGAACCTCCAGCCCCAGACTTCCGCATGAAACAAGGGCGCACAGACTGGAGCTGTGGGGGGCTGAGGAGAGCCGTTTATTTGGAGAGCCTAGCACAGGAGGCGGCCCTGTCTCTATGGCTCTGAAGAGACCACCTTTAGACTGCTAAGTGCTGCCCTGGTCTCTTTAAGAAGGGTTCAATGTCAGCAAGCTCAAAGCCAAGCAGAAGAAAAACAGCCGAAAGGAAGAAGGCTCAGGGGGAGTGACTCCACTAGGCCAGCCGAGAGGGAACCAGGTCTCTCCTCCTTGACTGAGTAACAGTCAGTGGGGCATGCAGGCACCCCGGCAAGTGCTACTGAGCATCAACTCCCAGGAGCCAGGCCTTACTAAAGGGCAAAGGATGAGCACAGGACACAACCCATTCAAAGGCTTCCCAGCCTTAGCCATGGCCTCCTGCACCTCTCACATAAGCAGCTGGTAATGGAGTCTCCCATGGAGGCATTGGAGCTCAACCTTTTAAAGCCAGATCCAACAACTACCCATTTGAATAGTTGGCCGGTGGCTCGGAGCCAGGCCTTCCTGTGGCAGGATTACATCTTCTCTCCTCCTTGGCATTCGTAGACCCAGCAGAGACCCTGCAGGGATGGATAACCTGCTTTTTAGGTGCTGGGAGACGGGGACATGCCAGGTAATGACATGCCTGGAAGACACAGCTCTGTCTTCCAGGCCCAGCAGGGAGCCCGCCTCCATAGCAGAGAGGATGGTCGAGCTGACCTAATAAATATTTTCCATCTCTAACCTCAGTAATTATTTTCATGTGTCACAGCTCAGTAAGGAATGATGAAAAATAAAGTTTCCCTGATTAGACAAGACCCGCAGATCACTGGGAGTAGAATCTGAAACTGTTCTCTGTATTGCTCAAGAAGTCATTCTCCACACTCATCAGAGAGCTGATGTCACCCCATCCCTACTCAACTACACAGAGTAAGTGAGTTTATTTCTTTCCTGATTACATGTCTATTCTTTCCTTGTCATCTCTTACACCCCATCCCTCCCCACTCCAAAATCTACAATAGTGGAGTTTTTATCTGCTCTTTTCTCCTTTGAAGGTTTGAAAACTTACCTATTTCTGTGTGAGAATCTCAGATCCCATTCTGCTTGCAGCCACAATACTTCTCTGCGGGGCGGGAAATGTGGTCGGATGAGTGGTAGGAAAATGCCTTTCGGAAAATTTTTTGATTTGCTACACTCTATTGAGTCCTAGTGGGAAGTCAGCATCCCTTTACTATTTTGGAAAATTCTCAGAAACGATATGCACAAAAGTTTCAGCAAAACATTTTCCATCCTAATAACTTTTTCTAGATTGTCCCAAGGTAAGAAGAGAGGGGCTAGGGAAGGGAGCCTGTTAAAACATGGTTCTTCCTTCTTCCTCATGCTGGGCTAGGGGCAATGCCATCTCTAAACAAGAATCCCAATTTAGGGAAGCTTTTGGCCCAGAGAAAGAGGTGGTTAGCATAATGAAAAAAGCCTCACTTAAACTATTTGCATTTAATTTCGGTTCAGACCTCCTCAGTAGAGTTTACTCTACTGTAGAGTAGATTATTGCACCACAGTGCAAATAATAAAAAACAAACAAACAAGCAAACAAACAAACAAACAAAAAAAAAACACACAGTGAGCGATGTACCTAGGTCTGGTTCCCATGTGGAGACATTGTGCAGGAACCCCCTGTTGGTGAATCCGGCTGGCACATGTGCCCTTCTATTACCCTTGGTGGGTGTACTTGTGTGGGGTAATCTGGGCATGAACAGAAAAGATAAATCGCAGCTGAAGGGGGATAGGAGGGTTTTTTTTTTCCCTTGGGGAAGCTGAATAAACGGTGTATTGTACACCTGTATTTTGACCGCAGCCCATCGAATGAGGTCAGGTGTGAAATTTTCCATTTGTGGTGACATGTTGGCATTCAGAAAGTTTTGGATTTTGGATCATTGCAGACTTGAAATGTTTGGTTGAGGGATGCTCAACCGGTTTTAGAATTAACGGTAAGTTCTCTTCAAGGGCTTATTGCTTAATGAGATCCAACATTGACAGGATACAGACAACCAGAGAAAAAATCATTTTCTAGGGGTTTGTGCTAATGTTGTTTTCCATCACACTGTCCAAGAATCTTCCTAAGGGAGAAGGGCTTTACCTTTGAGAAAACTTTAAAAGTGTGATCTGCTTCCTCATGTCCAATCTAAGAGGCAACAAGTTTGGTAGCTAAGTGTGCTGGTTTTGAGGTCAGTATACCTGTGTTAGAGCCAAGAGAAATCTTAGGGAGCCTTTAGTGACATCCTTCTTCTTACAGAAAAGGAAAATGAGGCCACGAGAGGAAAGGTGACTTTCTCAAATGTTTACAGTAGAAGCCAGGTGTTCTAAAATTGCTTCTAATGTTTCTTCTCAGAGAACTGGCAGAACTAGCAAAGTGTCTCTCCAAACCATAGTCTACTTTTCTAGTTTTGTATGAGTCATTTTGTTTTGCTGTGTTTTTTTTTTTTTTTT
>NW_016819479.1:1499082-1522000 GCF_001698545.2 Rhinopithecus bieti | reverse complement strand
GTTTTTTTTTTTTTTTTTTTTTTGGGTTTTTTTTTTTTTTTTTTTTTTTTTTTTTTTTTTTTTTTTTTTGGAAGTATAACATAGATGCTCACAAGTGCACAAATCATAAGTGTACACCTGGATCCATGTTCATAAAATGGTCACATCCATATAACCAAACACCCAAGTCAAGAAACAAATTGTTACCAAGTCCCCTCCCACTTTGTTCCCCTTTCCAGTCACTGTCCCACTAAGAATAGCCACTGTTCTGACTTTCCTGGTTTTAAACTTTCGGTAAAGTGGATCATGTGGTATGTGCTCTTTGGTCTGGATTATTTTGCTCAATGTTATATTCATGAAATTCATCTCTTGAATTGTATGTAGTAATAGTTTTTTTATTGACACACAGTATTCCATTATGTAAATACCAAATTTATTTATCCATTCTACTGTCAACATTTGTGTTATTGTCAATTTTTATCTATTATGCATAAAGGAAACATTTTTGTACATGTTTTGTCAGGCATATGTATGTCTCACTGGTGGAGTAGAATTGCTGAGTCATAGAATATTTGTAATTTAGCTTTAGTAGATACGGCCCAACAATTGCCCAAAGTGATTGTACCAATTTACACCTTTACCACCAGTATATGAGAGTTCTAATTGCTCTAGATCCTTGCCAAAACTTGCCACTAACAATGCCTTTCTCAAGAAATAAATTTATTGCTTTTCTTCCATTTGTGGAAGTTAGTTAAAGAGGTGAAAAGAAGAATTTTGTCTCAAATTTATTTTATATTTCTAATGGCTTTTGAGATGTCTCAGGTCCCACCCCCTAAAGATTTTCTGTTTTACCGGAGTATTGTCAGTCTTAGGTAAATGACTATAGGAGTATAATTTAGAGTTATAAGAAGGCTATTCCTAGAGGACTTTCTGGCCACACACTTAGCTAAAATATTAAAATTAACGATGGCTTCCATTGGCTCTTAAAGTCTTTTGCTTTTCAGGAGTGCTTTATTGAGAAACAAAGATTTACTTTCAGCTAAGACCATAGCTGACAGTTCTGGGCCAGTTTGACGGTAGATATCCTGATGTTAATTCCAAAGACAGATGCAGAAAGGGTATCATCAGTAGGGATGAGGTAGAACACTATCACTCACCCCTTGGGTCAAGTGCTAGCTTACAGCCTCCACATTTTAGAGACTACTTTATTATCAGAATGTTTACTTGGCCTGTAGAGTTATGGTAAGAGCAGAAAGGAGATAAACTTAACCTTAATGCTGGTATTTGAAACCCAGTGTAGACTATTTGAAAACAAAACCTTTAACTGTTACTAAGTCCAAAATTAAAGTTTTGCCCCAAACAGAAACCAATTGATCCAGTGTTTTTATGCTGTATTAACAGCACAATCTATCTAGCTGCATCTCTGCGGCCATCAAAATCAGTACTATTTGGGCCAGCACTCTATAAAAATAATTTAATTTACATCTCCAATACCTGAGATAGATATAAACTCAACTGACTTGTAATAGTGACATAATGTAATTTGCTGAAATCTTATACTATGCCAATGCCAGTTGTATAATAATCTCTTTAAATACATTATTATACAGTCCTGTCCTGACAATATCCCTTTGGGAGAGTTACTTTGTCCCCAGTTTGTGTATTAGAAAACTGAAGCATAAAAAAAGTTAAAAAGACCTTGTCCTTCTATAAGTGTCAGCGTAGGGCTTCAAGATAAAGTCTGTTGGATTTCACTTCTCTCACAGGAACCGCTGCCCTTGCCTGGCTCCTGCAGAAAACATACAGCTTTTCTTCAAAGGGCTTCAAGCTGGAAAGACCTGCAAGTCATAATCTGAGCCCTATGTTTATCTCCACCTTTCTCTACCTGTGTCTTCCCCTAGCTCTATGACTCTCTCCACCTCGTTCATGACCTGTCACCCACCAACTTTCTTGTCATGAAAGGTGTGCCTTGTGCATTTGCTTCTCCTGATAAATATCCAACAGAGAAGGCCTCACAAACACATTTTAGTTTGAAGCAGACTCTGCTGCAGCACCATCTGCCAGCTTGATAAAGACAATCCTCCTTTAATTAGGAATGTTGAAATGTTGGAAATCCAGGCCAACTTCTAGTGTTACAGAGAAAACTTAGAGTATGGAATCCTTGGAGGAAGAAGCCGAGAGTTGGGCCCAGATTTTCAGGGCAAACACACCACTTGCCTGAGTTCAGGAGAAATGCGGCCTTGTGTTTTGTCCTTGGGAGGCTTCCTGCACCCTCCCAAGTGGCCTCCGTGGTCGCACTGCCAGGGGCCAATGCACTGGGAAAAGTTCTCAGTGTGTTCACATGTTTCTAGCTTGTGTCTTTCCTTACATATGTGTGAGTTTTTTCTTAGTAAAGGTTTGGCCAAAACTAACTCTTTTTGAATGTGCAGTTATTGAGCAAATACTGGACATTTCTCCAAAATTCCCATTGAATTTGAATATTCCAGAAAGGCACTTTACCCTGAAGAGAGTTTTACTTCAGGCCTGGGGTGCATTCTTTCTAAAATGGTGGAAATCAAAATTAGGTATACCTGGGAATTATTGCACACATAGTATATATAATTCTAGAGTTAATACAATGCCATTTTAAATCATTGAAAGAGAATGTATACTTGAATGTAGTATAGTCACTATAGCCAAACTGATAATTTTTTTCATGTATTACATAGATTTTAATATAATCAGGCCTTCTAAAATAAAAAACAATTTGGTGCATTATAATGATAGATTTGTTTTATTTCAGCTGTTTAATGTTCCTTGAAGGTAAAGGGGTTGTTTATGTTCTTAAATTTTAGCCATCTTTTATTAATTTAGAGAGTAATGTAATCTATTATTATAACTACCATTTAGCTGAATTGTCTATTTTAAAACAGTTTTATAATATGATTTGATAGTAAATGTTAGTCATTTCTAGAAAGACGTGTGTCTTGGAACTTAGCAATAATGTTGTACCATGTATAATAATAGTGAGAAGAATAAATCCATGGCAAGTTTTACCTTAGGGAAATTATGTAATATTTCAATCCCCAGACAAAATTCTATGAAAGGAAACCTTTTTTTTTTTTTTTTGAGACCAAGTCTCACTGGCATCCAGGCTGAGGGCAGTGGCATAATCTTGGCTCACTGCAATCTCCAGCTCCCAGGTTCAAGTGATTCTCCTGCTTCAGTCTCCCGAGTGGCTGGGACTAGAGGCGTGTGCCACCATGCCAGGCTAATTTTTGTATTTTTAGTAGAGACAGGGCTTTGCCATGTTGGCCAGGCTGGTCTTGAACTCCTGACCTTAGGTGATCCACCTGCCTTGGTCTCCCAAAGTGCTGGGATTACAGGCGTAAGGCACCGCGCCCGGCCAGGAAATCTTACAAGAACTTTAATATCTCAACACTGCCACATTCCTTTATTGCTTAATATAAGATATAGCCATTCATGTTTCTTTAGCTAAAACAACTGAAGAGCTAGAAATAAGCTGAACAAACATAATTAATTTCACTTGACTGTAATATACAACACCGCAAACACACTGACACACACTCCCTCCTAGATGGGCCCACATAGAACAGGAATGAAGATACAGTTTTCAACACATATAATACAGGTAGTATTAAGTTTTACCAGTCAGGATAAGATAAAATTTTTTTGATTTTTTTAATTCCCCATAAGTATATAGCAGGTTCTAGTCCTAAAGGATTCAATATCATGCTAAAATAAGTCACGGTGAAAGGAAACCCCCATTAACCCCTGTTATGGCATATCTCCTTACATTTGAGTCAGGGCTGACATTTTTGTTTTTATAAAAGTGCTGTAATATACATAACAATGAAGACCTTTGACCCTAATCACTTCTTGCAGGATTCTATTGTACCTGGTGGAATCCATAGATCACTGATCTGTCAATTGCAGGCTTTTGCGGGACACGTGTTGTCCCAAGGACAGTCAGCCACCAGCACTGCACCTGCATGTACCAGTTTGCTATCCTTGTTATCAAAATTAATCCTGCTTAAAAAAATTATTTCAGCGCTTCAAGTGATAACAACATTCAAAATTTGACAGACAAATAAGTCATCAATCCTAATTTATGTCCTTCACAGTAGAGATATTGGGGAAAACACTATTGTACAGTCCACATCATCAATGTCAGGTTTTTTATATGTACTCTGGGTTATCAACTAAAGTTATAAATTGTTTTCAAGAATGACGTTGAATTTTACATATCCTGTCGGAAACCAATCTTATTCTAACTTCTACTTTTTCCAGCTTCATCCTTTTTATCTCAGTGATTACTAAATCCTGTCAATTCTTCCACCTACATTTTCTCTCTAAATCTTTGCTTTCCATCTTCATTACCTCTGTTTTACTGCAGAGTAATAGCAATGGAGCTAAAATTGGTCTTCTCTACACTTTCACAAGTTTATTAAACATCTACTTTATGCCAGACCTTGTATTGACTCAAAGAGAAATTTGAAAATAATGTGCATATGGAACACTGTATTAGTCTGTTCTTGTCCTGCTATAAAGAAATGCGAGACGGGGTAATTTGTAAAGAGAAGAAGTTTAATTGGCTCATGGTTCTGCAGGAAGCATAGTGACTTCTGCTTCTGGGAAGGCTTTAGGGAGCTTTCAGTCCTGGTGGAAGGCAAAGCGGAAGCAAGACTTCTCACGCGGCCAGAGCAGGAGGAAGAGAGAGAGGATAGAGGTGCTAAACACTTTAAAAACAACCAGATCTCACAATAACACACTCACTCACTATCATGAGAAAAGCACCCAGGGAGGTGATGGTGGTAACCCATTCATGAGAACTCTGTCACCATGATCCAGTCACCTCCCACCAGGGCCCACCTCCAACACTGGGTATTATAACTTAACATGAGATTTAGACGGATCTGTGACGTGGGACACAGATTCAAACCATATCAAGCACTTATGAAGTCACAACGGCTAGATGGTGGGTGCTAGAGGAGAATGGCAAAATTCGAGGACGGAGCTCAGAAGCATAGAAGCAAATCTCAACTTAGACAAGTGATTATAGCCAAAAGTCAGAGAGCAAGGCAAAACATCTCAAAAGTTTCATTGCCCAGCCAGGCATGGTGGCTCATGCCTATAATTCCCACACTTTGGGAGGCCGAGGTGGGTGGATCACCTGAGGTCAGGAGTTCGAGACCAGCCTGGCCAAGATGGTGAAAACCAATCTCTACTAAAAATACAAAAATTAGCTGGGTGTGGTGGCAGGCGCCTGTAATCCCACCTACTCGGGAGGCTGAGGCAGGAGAATTGTTTGAAAAAAAAAGGGAGATGGAGGTTGCAGTGAGCCGAGATTGTACCATTGCACTCCAGCCTGGGAGACAGAGCAAGACTCTGTCTCAAAAAAAAAAGTTCCATTGCCCTTGAAAATTTTTCATGAAGGTGTCATGTTGGTACCATGTGCCATCTGTCAATAAATTCATCCCAGGCAGGCTTTTCTCCCACCTTTGTGGAGAAGGCTGTTCCTTCAGTTGAGTACCAGATGAAAAAAACTGGCTTCCATTTTGAATTCATGGGGTACCAGAAATACATCTGTTGAAACACTGGCATTCCATTCAGTGTGGTGAAATGTTCACCCCATGAAAGGGCTGAAGAAACTGTTGAGTGAAAGAGCAAGTTACATTTCCCATCTTCTTCTCACTTTAGGACATGCTCTCACTCAGTAAAATGAAATGTTTAAGTTTTGCCTGCAGTATTTCAGCATTTAAATTGCAATTTTGGCAGGGAGTGGTGGCTAATGCCTGTAATCCAATAATCCAACACTTTGGGCAGCCAACGGAGGCAGATCACCTGAGGTCAGGAGTTTGAGACCAGCCTGGGCAACATGATGAAATCCCATCTCTACTAACAATACAAAAATTAGCCGACATGGTGGTGGGCACCTGTAATCCCATCTACTCTGGAGGCTGAGGCACAAGAATTGCTTGAACCCGATGGACGGACGTTGCAGTGAGCTGAGATTACGCCACTGTACTCCAGCCTGGGTGACAGAGCACGACTGAAATTGCAATTTTGTTAATTAGCCGGGTGTGGTGGCACTCGCCTATAGTCCTAGCTACTTGGGAGGCTGAGGTAGGAGGATCCCTTGAGTCCAGGAGTTCCAGGTTACAGTGAGCTATGATTACATCACTGCACTGCAGCCTGGGTAACAGAGCACAAGACCCTATCTCCCTCTCAAAAAATAAAATAAAAGCAAAACAAAATTAAAAAATTAATTGCAATGTTGTTACTCTTGATTCTTCTGTCAGGCATTAATATTTGACTTTTAGAAAATCAAAGCTGAAAGCGTGAACATTATTATCTGGCCACAAGTGTTTAAAGGAGTTTACCATGATCAGATTAGTGATTTAGAATGTTGAGTTGTAGCTTGGAGGAGGTATATAAGGGAGGGATAGAGGACATAGCGTTGGATATTGTCACAAAGGCTTAAGAGGGCTGTCACTTTTATCACCTACATTTTTTCTCTAAATCTCTCTTTTCCATCTCTGTTACCTCATTGACAGTTTTTTCAAGCCTTTCATGGGGTGGACATCTCACCACACTGAATGGAATGCCAGTATTTCAACAGATGTATTCCTAGTACACCATACATTCAAAGTGGAAGCCAATTCTCTTCATCTGGTACTCAACTGAAGGAACAGCCTTCTCCACAAAGGTGGGAGAAAAGCCTGTCTGGGAAGAATTTATTGAGAGATGACACATGGTGCCAACATGGCACCTTCATAAAAGATTTTCAAGGGCGGTGAAACTTTTTGAGACTTTTTTTGCCTGGCTCTTTGACTTTTGGCCATGATCACTTGGTTAAGTTTGATTCCATTGCGATGTTTCTGAGTTTCCTTCTGGAATTTTGTCATTCTCCTCTAGCACCCACTGTCTAGCCTTTGTGACTTCATGAGTGCTTTACATGCATGCTCTTTTCACAGTTCTGTTTGAGTCAGTGCAAGGTCTGGCATGAAGCAGATGTTTAATAAACATGCAAAAGTGTGGAGAAGACCAATTTTAGCTCTATTGGTATGTCAATAATTTTTACTTAGCATTATGATCATTATATGCTTGTGCAATTGGAACTAAAAAAATCCCTCACTTGGCACTGAAGCATGACAAATACAATTTTTGGGAAAACTCCCCAAGTTTCTCTAAGCACCATGTGGAGGCCTCATGGACCCAGAGTTCCTGACTTGTCTGAAGTATAGCTACATAACCAAAGAGGGGGACTGTATTATGCCTACAGGAGTCCCCTTAAGAGGTATAAATGAGATTTCCCTGTTTTCTGTTCTTTGCAGTGAAGCTTTTTGCTGCGACTTTAACGTGAGCAGGAGTGTCTCCATTTCAGAAATACAAGTGCAAACAATCTGTGTGTCTGCATAACATTTCTTTAAAGTCAGATGAGTTTATGTGAAGTGTGGTAGACCTGGAAGGGGGCTGAAGACTGGCTAACCCTACCACAGAGCCTGTAGGAACCCAGTGGCCTCACTAACTTTCCACCAAGGTTTGTGTCAAGGTTTGTGGGGGTTGTTTCATACCAAATAACTCAGACAGAGGATTAAACACATTTCTATGCAACTGTGGCAGATTTGGGTTTTATTTTTACCCCACAGTCCTTAAATTACAATACCTCTTTTGATGTGGCATATGCACATTGTGTATTCTTAACTGCTTATTTGGATACATTTGGGACTCTCAGAAACCTTTTTTTTTTCACTATAGATGCCAATAAATATGTCTGCAGGGCGAAGGGAGACTGTACTTTTAGATTCCTGGCTTGAGGATCCTAACGAGGTTTTTAAAATTTATAACCTAATAATGAGCTGTGTCTACCACTGCATCATACTGAAAGAGTTTTATTTTCCTTAAAAGGAAAGATGCAGGATTTTTTGGTCTAAAAATGACCTGCTATAGTTTCCCATCTGGAAATTCTAACTACCTTCATTGTCTGGTGTTCCCTTATTGCTGTCTCCGAAAATTAAAACTGTGAAGAAGCTCCATTGAACGAGAGCCACAGACTCTTGGTTAAAGTCCTTTTCCTTCTTCACTAATAGCTAACTTTATGCTAAGGCCACTACATCCTTGTTCCTGCTGTCCTTTGACTTACAGTTACAATATTATTTTTTTTTCTATTTGACGTGTGCCATAGTTTGAATGCTTGTGTCCCATCAAATATGTATGCTAAAATCCTAAACTCCAAGGTTAAGAGATAGAGCCTTTGGGAGGTGGTTTGGTCAGGAGGGCTCTGTCCTGATGATTGGGATTAGTACCCCTATAAAAGAAACCCAAGGGAACTTGCTTGCCTCTCCCATAGTGAGAAGATACTCCCTATGAATCAGAAAACATGCCCTCACTATACACCAAATCTACCAGTGCCTTGATCTTGGACTTGCCAGCCTCCAGAACAGTGAGAAGTAAATGTTTGTTGTTTACAAGCCACACAGTTTGTGGCATTTTTGTTATACCACTTCGAATAAACTAAGACAATATCTAGGGCATTTGTAATATTTTTGCCATCACAAGTAATTCTGAAAATATTTTAAAATAAATGAGTACGGATATAGAAATTCCAGAAATGATAAGTACTATGGTTTGAATATTTGTGCTCTCCAAAACTCATGCTAAAACTTGATCCCCGCTGGGCACAGTGACTCATGCCCGTAATCCCAGCACTTTGGGAGGCCAAGGTGGGTTGATCACCTGAGTTTGGGAGTTCAAGACCAGCCTGACCAATGTGGAGAAACCCCGTCTGTGCTAAAAATACAAAATTAGCTGGGCCTGAGGGTGCATGCCTGTAATCCCAGATACTCGGGAGGCTGATGCAGGAGAATCACTTGAACCTGGGAGGCAGAGGTTGTGGTGAGCCGAGATTGTGCCATTGCACACCAGCCTGGACAACAAGAGTGAAACTCCGTCTCAAAACAAACAAACAAACAAAAATTTTAAAAAAACTTAATCCCCAATATAACAGTATTAAGAGGTTGGGTCTTTAAGAAGTGATAACCCACTCATAGATTAATAGATTAATGGATTAATGGATTATTGAGGGAGTGGATTAGTTATCATGAACATAGGCCTTTTGTAAAAGCCACTGTGGCTGTCTCTTGTGAGCCCCCCTGCTATGTGATGCCCTGTGCCACCTCCTCGGTACTCTGCAGAGTCCTCACCAGCAAGAAGGCTCTCATCAGATTTGGCCCTTGACCTTGGACTTTGCAACCTCCAGTGCTGTTGAAAATGAATTTCTCTTCTTTATAAATTACCCAGTCTTAGGTATTCAGTTATAGTGACAGAGAATGGACTAAGACAACAAGAAAGCGCCAAGATGAATCATGGTGCACTCAAAGTGACTATAAAAGAACAAATGGTGACTGGGCGTGGTGGCTCACACCTGTAATCCCAGCACTTTGGGAGGCCGAGGCGGGCGGATCATGAGGTCAGGAGATCAAGACCATCCTGGCTAACATGGTGAAACCCCATCTCTACTAAAAATACAAAAAAAATTAGCCAGGTGTGGTGGTAGGTGCCTATAGTCCCAGCTACTTGGGAGACTGAGGCAGGAGAATGGCGTGAACCTGGGAGGCAGAGCTTGCAGTGAGCCAAGATTGCACTACTGTGCTCCAGCCTGGGCAACAGAGTGAGACCCCATCTCGGAAAAAAAAAAACAAAAAAAGAAAAATGGGTAGGGGAATTGATGCTGTAGAGGAGAAGAAATATTTTTCATCATCAATCACTAGGTTCATGGCTGAGACCCCTATCACAAAAAACAGATTCACAAGGGAAAAGCCTACAAAAGTATTTAGTAAGTTTGGCATGACACGGGAACCTTCCTAAGGAAATGGAGACCCCCTCCCGCAAAATGGGTAAACCTGTATATATTTTATGCTAGGTTGGAAGAAAATGTGGATAGTCATAGGAAACTATGATTGGATTAAAAAGTATAATCTCATGGTCATAAACTGGGAGAAAACTCACAAAGTTTGTTCAGAGACTTCTCTGTAACACTGTGTCTTCAGAGATAAGGATGTTGTTTCCTCCCAGTATAGAAAGGGCACCTCTTGAATGAGGGTCTTATGATGTACTTCAGAGGAAGGTCAGTGTGATGGTTAATATTGAGTGTCAACTTGATTGGACTGAAGGGTGCAAAATATTGTTCCTGGGTGTGTCCATGAGGGTGTCGCCAAAGGAGATTAACATTTGAGTCAGTGAACTGGGAGACGCAGACCCACCCTCAACCTGGGTGGGCATCACCCAAAGCTGCCAGCACAACTAGGATAAAAGCAGGCAGAGGAACATGGAAAGACTAGACTGGCTTAGTCTGCCAACCTACATCTTTCTCCTGTGCTGGGTTCCTCCTGCCCTTGAACATCAGACTCCAAGTTTTTCAGCTTTTGGACTCTTGGACCTTTGACCACAGATTGAAGGCTGAACTGTCTGCATCCCTACTTTTGAGGTTTTGGGACCTGGACTGGCTTCCTTGCTCCTCAGCTTACAGATGGCCTATTGTGGGACTTCACCTTGTGATCATGTTTGTCAATATTCCTTAATAAACTCCCCTTTACCTATACATCTATCCTATTAGTTCTGTACCTCTAGAGAATCCTGGCTAACATGGTGAAACCCCATCTCTACTAAAAATACAAAAAAAATTAGCCAGGTGTGGTGGCAGGCGCCTATAGTCCCACCTACTTGGGAGACTGAGGCAGGAGAATGGCGTGAACCCGGGAGGCAGAGCTTGCAGTGAGCCGAGATTGCGCTACTGTGCTCCAGCCTGGGCAACAGAGCGAGACTCCATCTCGGAAAAAAAAAAAAAAAAAAAAAGAAAAATGGGTAGGGGAATTGATGCTGTAGAGGAGAAGAAATATTTTTCATCATCAATCACTGGGTTCATGGCTGAGACTCCTATCAGTCAGAAACTCCTTCCTGGGTTTTATGGCCTGCTTCAGGGGGAAGGCCAAGAGAAGTTGAGAGAGTGACCTTCCTGCTTCTGTGGTTTTCTCAAATGCCAAGATGCCATATTTGGCAATAGTGTGTCCTGACCCTCATTATGCTTATGCTGACCAGTGACCAAGGTCTTCCAATTTGGAGGCTCAAAGCTATGACCTTCAAGTTCATTGTCTAGTGCTTACAATTTCTCATTCATTTTCATTGTTGAAGAAGGCCATTTAAGTTAATCAGTGACACTTTGATGACCTGGCATATTTTTAGCCTCTGGAGCCTTGCATGTGAGGCTAGAGGCAGGAGATTGGGGTTGTGGTTCAGCTTCACTGCCAAGCATAGCATTGTGTGTTACCCCGACTTTTTTCTGAAGTTCTCAAGGTCCTAATTGAGTAATCCTATTAGTGGTGCATTTTAGGAGAAAATATTGTAGGGGAAAGAAGGAATACTGCTCCATAATCGTGCAGAGTAAACTTCGTATTACAATAATCTACCATCAGTCATCATGCAAAATGATATGTCTTGTTGACTTGGAAAAGAAATCATTTGAAAGTTTTATCCTTTTCTTTTTCGTCTATTTGGAGTTTTCTATTTTATACATTTTAGTCATTCTTTGGATCTTGTCGAATTTGAAACATCTTAGTAAACAAGACAATTTCCTTTTTTTTTTTTTCTTTTTCTTTTTCTTTTTTTTGAGACGGAGTCTTTCTCAGTCACCCAGGCTGGAGTGCAGTGGCTCGATCTCGGCTCACTGCAAGCTCCGCCTCCCAGGTTCAGGCCATTATCCTGCCTCAGCCTCCCGAGTAGCTGGGACTACAGGCGCCCGCCACTACGCCCGGCTAATTTTTTTTGTATTTTTAGTAGAGAGGTGGTTTCACCGTGTTAGGCAGAATGGTCTCGATCTCCTGACCTCGTGATCCGCCCCTCTCGGCCTCCCAAAGTGCTGGGATTACAGGTGTGAGCCACCGCGCCTGGCCAAAAAGACAATTTTCTTTGAAATTTTATAGGAAAGATAGTGATAATGGATGGGTGGGAACTTCTTTCAGATCTTACTTGATTCGGCTACTTAGTGAGCTTCTGAGTTACGGAGTAAATTTTTGTTGGTAACTTTACAAAACCATTTTGCCCTTTGTTCAAAAACCCTCTCACATTTTCAGACAAGTTTTGTCTGAATCCTAAAAAATGTAGAAATTCTTAGAAAAATAAAATAGAGTAGTATATGGATATATGGACAAAAGAAAGATAAAGTTTCTTACTTAATGTATTATTGTATAACTTCCCAGAGGGGGAAGTCCACTTTGAATTCTATTGTGTAGATGGAATGATTATATATGCAAATTGCTTATGATATTTCTCTGTTTATATGCATGTATGTGTATGGAATCTGTGGGCTTTTTTGTGTGGGTGAATATGTGGTCAAATTATGTGGATGGGCTTGTTTGTTGGGAAATATGGGGTGTATACAGGAAATTAGGAATTGGAAGCCCTTATGGTTTTACTTTAACAGAGGTAGGAATGGATTGGAGTGGTTTTCATTTTTCATATGAAATCATTTAAGCTGGAATTATTCTCATAATATACATCAAGCAGAAATCCAAAACAGTTTTAAGAAATGAATTGTCACAAAGAAGGTAAGCTCCCAAAACTAGAAAAAAGGGGTACATTCTTTTAATGGGGAATACCTGACCTGAAAGGTAATAATTTTATTTCTATAAAACTGACTCCCAGATCATTGAAGAAACAACTTTTCTACACCTTACATTTTCAAAAACCTGTCTGAATCATTTAGACAATTTAAGACAAATAGTTATATAGCCATCTGCCTAGATACGCTTAACCCTAAGCCAATGAGTGTGTAACGGTGGAGAGCTCCAAAAAGAGTCAGTCTGCATGCAGCGTAGAACTGAAAAAGGACACCAACATCCACAGATGGATTTGCCTACCACATTGAAATCAACATGGCAAAGATGGGAGGAAATGAAAAGTGTTTATTTCCTCAGGAAATCTCATATATTCATTCTGATGGGAACACATCCATTCAACAAACAGTTAGTGAGAGCCTACTATGTGCCAGACCTCTGTTGGATGCCAGAGAAGATTCATAAGAGAGATTCTTCTGGACCGCCATATACATGGTGCATGTTATAGCAGAGTCTGGGCAGAGCCCTGACCAGTCTCCTTAGGGAAGATGAGCCTCACTGAGGAAGGTGACATTTGGCTAAGTCCTGAAGGATGAGTAGGAGTTTCTATGTGGAAAATGAGAATAGCATCCCTGGCAGCAAGGCCAATGCTGAAGAGATGCACAAAGTACATGGTGTGTTTGGGGAACAACAGGAAGTTTCGTGTGGGTGGAACACAAGGCTAGGTAGATAACAAACACTTTCTGGCTCTTACCACAGGGGTCACAGTCTGGTGTCCCATTCAATTTGGTTGGCAGACTTTTTTTTTTTTTTTTTTTTTTGGCCCATACAGTGTTTTAAAATATTTTGAATTAGTTGCCAAGATTTAAAATTGGAAGATTTCTCATAAAATTCCAGATTTCTGGCTTCTCTTGAAAAAAAAAAAAATTAGAAGATCTGGCAACACTGGGCCCACATTCCCACATGGCAACAAATGACTGGAGCTGAGTAGCAGCTCCCATGCCCCCTCCCTCTTTGAAAGAAGTATGTGCTTGCCAGTTTGCCCCAGTCTCCACCTTGCTATCTTCTCTCCTTCGTGTTACATGCCTGGCCACTTCCAAGCCTGTTGGTCACTGGGGTAGAATAGTGAACCTAACAACCATGATTCTTGTTCTCATGGAACAAACAAAGTATTATAGAAGACTTCCTGGTGACAAGTGGGAGGAGCTCAGATTAAAAGAGAAGTTGGAGCCAGCATGAGGAAAGAGCCTTGCATATCTCCCTCAGGAATTTGGACTTCATCCTACAGGCCTATATGGAGACAATAGATATTCTTAAGACAGTGATGTGACTAAATCTATCCTTCAGAATTCTGACAGTAGAGTGGAAGATGGCATGGAATGAAAGTCCATGGCCAAGAAACAAATAAAAAGCCATCACAGTGGCCAAGAGAAACCCAAACTAGACAATGATACCCTATTTATGACCTTAAGAAAGCCACAATCTAAATTTGAACAATTAAAGCATTTTTCAAAGAGAGATCTTATAAAACCTTCAAACACAGGAACATGTTAATTTATGTATTTTAAATATTGACATGTAGGATGAAAAAAAAATCTTCAGCAGAGTAACACAGTAAGGAAATGCCAACCTTTGAAGTTTTGTGCTAAATAGCACACATTGAGCCTCACACCTTCAGAAACTCATCTCTAGGCAGACCCACAGATCTTTTCCCATCAATTTATAATTCATAATATATCATGATCTAGCCCTCCATGAAGGAATTTATATATCAGACCAGTTGACTCAATTGCAAAAAAAAGTTCATAAAATGAAAGACATAATTTTTGTTGGTTCTAGGTTCCCACAGCAATGGAAAAGCAGAATTCTGTTTACCTGAAAAACTCTTCAGGACATGAATAATCAAACTTAAATCCCACAAAAATGTGGTCAAGTTCACTCATACTCTGTGGATGAAGACTTTGCTTTCTTAGGTTTCCATATATTTTTACGTAAACCTAAGATTTATTTTATATTTTTATAGGGAGTTGTCATTTTATCCTTCTCTTCATTATATTATTTTTCTAGAACTTATCTAGAGCAGGGAAGATGATGAGCAAAATTCAGAAAGAGCTAGGAAGGATTATGATGCCAATGGATGTCCTACTTTTAAAAATATGAAGTTTTATACAAATATACAGTTGTATGATTTAAAGGTAAAGCAGGTTGCTAAAATCTTTGTAATAAATAACAATTCTTCAAATTCCTAATGGGTATACTCTAAAGGGCTCATTATCAAATAAAGCTGCTCATAAATGTCTCAATCTTCCATACTGCCAAGCATTTCTATCCTTTCCATAGCCTGTAACTTGCTTCTTGAATTTTCTTTCAAGGACTAATACTCAGGTACACAGATGAGTTAAGTTCTATGTCTTCTGTACAGGTACATCAAACCACCTTGGATGAATGAGATCTTAGAACACACAGCTGCCCTAAGTAGAAAAGCAAAAATGCCTTCTAAGATGCCTTCTGATTTTGTCAATACTCTGTGTGTTCTTTCCATAAGATAGTAAAGGCTTACAGACTTTTATTACCACATAGGTATTAGATCAACAGTCCTTTAGTAACATGATGATTGATATGATGTGTTGCAAATTAATGATCACATTCTTTTTCTAAACTCTTGTGTAAAAAGCAATTATCTGAGGTTCTTCAAAGTACAAGCCTAGAGTATAATAATATCAAATTCTTGCTTTGTACCAGGATCTGGTCTAAGTAATATGCATGTATGTAAATTACTTAAACATCACTGCAGCCCTATCAGGTGGGTGCTATTACTTTCATAATTGCCATTTAGCAGATGAAAATACTCAGGTACAAGGAATTCTAACAAATTTTCCCAAAGTGTCACAGTTGAGAGAGTTGGGGTTTGATTCCATGCCATTTGGCACTGAAGTCTGGACTCTTAACCACTGTATTTTGTTTTGTGCTATATAGATATGCCTGCTCCACATTCAAGGATATTGACAATGTACAAATGCAAACTCCCATCAGACCTCAAAATCTCTGCATTTTAGCTAATGTGGAGACAGTTTCAGGATCTGTAGCATCTGCTATGTAAAGCTGAGATGCAAGACCCAGCCGAATTTCTCTAACAAATACAAGATTAAAAAATGCCCTTCAAGTATATCTGGCGTTGCTGCATCTGGTACTATGGGAAATAGCTTTGCAGTTAGTTTTACTTAATGTAAAAGATCATGATGGATAATTTCCTCTTTGCTATGCCTTGGTCAAAGTAATCAATAAGTATTTGCTGGATTTAATTCATGGTCAGAAAATAGAGGAGATTCTCTCAATGTAGAGCAAGGTTTAGCATGACTTCACAGAGCACTCTATTGTGGTGCACAGAAACTTACTGGCAATTCTCAGCCTAATTATCTGTTTTCATTTGTCTTTTCTCCATAACATCTATTTTCCTTATTCTATATAGAATCTTGAACTTTATGTATTATATTATAGTTTTATTCAGAGTTTAAATATTTTCTTTTTAACCTAAGGTACACAAGGACAAGATTGGTAAATCAATTAAAAATGGTGTTTAGACAGAATAACCAGTTGACTGTCAATGCATATCTGCAGTAATTCGTACTCATTAATGAAAAGCAAAATATTGCTTAAAATGAGAGTACATTAAATTAAACTTTTTTCATTGATAAATGATGATGCCCTCTAACATATGTCTAAATGAATCAATTTTCTTTAAAGAGAAGTCCTGAATAAGATACCATAAATGTTCAGAATGTTAATCCTTGATGGCATTAAGACTTTATCAGTGATTCAGCTGACTTTGTGGAAGCAGTAAAATATATTAACATATTTTTTAATAAGCAAGGGTTTTAAAGTTCAGATCCCTAATCAATTACTCAGTTTTTTCCAATGACAAATAAGAATAATACTGTCTACCTCATAGACATGCTGTGGGACTGAAGATATTGCAAAGTGCCAGGTAGTCACAAAGTAAGGTTTATTATTACTATCCTTTTGACTTAACTGAGAAGTATTTCATTCTATTTTTAGCATGTAATCATTAGTTGTGTTAAACCACTCATTAAAAATGAGTGTTGTCTTTGGCTGTCCATTGAAATCATCTAGGGCACTGTAAAATATATTAATGCCAGAGTTCCACCCTCAGAAATTCTGAATTATGTGGTCTGGCATTTGGAATTTTAAAAGCTCCTCAGGTGATTCTAATGCGCAATCAAGATTGAGAATCAATGTTCTAAAATAATTCACCTCAGCAATAGACATTCTTGCTATACCATCAAGCATTGCAATCAACATTCCAGCAATATTGGGACTTCTGGTTTATGACGGTGCCAACTTAAGCAGACTTTGGTTCACAGTCTACTAACTCTCCATTTAAAATACCCAGTAGGACACTTAAGTGCCAGAGCTCTCGTGTATGAGGTGTCTGTAGGTCCCTACTGGGAGGTGTCTCCCAGTCAGGATACACAGGGGTTAGGGACTCACTTCAGGAGGCAGTCTGACCCTTAGCAGAGCTCGAACACTGTGTTGGGAGACCTACTGCTTTCTTCAGAGCTGTCAAGCAGGGACGTTTAAGTCTGTTGAAGCTGCACCCAGGTGTTCTGTCTCAGGGAGATGGGGGTTTTATCTATAAGTCCCTGACTGGGGCTGCCGCCTTTTTTTTAGAGAAAGGCCCACCCAGAGAGGAGGAATCTAGAGAGGCAGTCTGGCTGCAGCGGCTTTGCCGAGCCTGGCTAACATGGTGAGACTCCGTTTCTACTAAAAATACAAAAACTTAGCCAGGCACGGTGGCACATGCCTGTAATCCCAGCTACTCGGGAGGCTGACGCGGGAAAATTGCTTGAACCAGGGTCAGGAATGGTACATGCTCTTACGACTGCATTGTCCAATATTATAGCCTCTAGTCACATGTGGTTATTTAGATTTACCTTAGTTAAAATGAAACAAAATGAAAACCTCAGCTCCTCTGTCACACTAGTCATGTTTCAAGTACTCAATGGTCATATGTAGCTAGTAGCTACTGTGAAGGACTCTGCAGATTATAGACTATTTCCATCATCAGAGAAATTTCTGTTGGACCGTGCTTCTATAAGATAATATTTTCAATAAAATCTGAAATATGGGAAATAGAAATAATACCAATTATGTTTTATAATAATAAAAAATAATATATAATATATAATATTAAAAACATAATAGATATTATATATATTTTTTTTACTTTTATTTTTTTTTTTTTTATTTTGCAGACGGAAGAATCCTCGCATCTGATCCCCAAGCTGGAGATGCAGTGGCACGATCTCACATCCACTGCAAGATCCTCCTCACACAGGGTTCACACCATTCTCCTGCCTCAGCCTCCCGAGTAGGTGGCACTACAGGCGCCCGCCACCTCGACCCGGCTAATTTTTTGTAGCTTTTTAGTAGAGACGGGGTTTCACCGTGTTAGCCAGGATTGGTCTCGATCTCCTGACCTTGTGATCCCGCCCGTCTCGGCCTCCCAAAGTTGGCTGGGATTACAGGCTTGAGCCACGGTGCCGGCCCCCCAATTATGTAATATTTTTAAAGCCTGCCAGGCAAAGACCATCAGGGACACACCTGAAGTCAACATTTTTTTATCTTGGTGCATAAGGGAGAAGGCACTCTAGAGGATCTCTGTGGCATTTCAACAGCCCAGGAGTTAGTGAATGGTTCTTACAACCTTTGGAGGTTTGGATTAGTCAAAGGATGGCCTTGATCAGGCAAATTGCTGGAACAGTATCTGATCTTCAGCCATATTAGCCTGTGCAGTTACTGTTTATTAGGTCAGTTTGTCTGTGGTCTTTTCTCATTACATACAGATCTGAATAGGTCCTGTTTAAAAAGTTTGAGACTAGAGGCTAGGTGCAGTGGCTCACCCCTGTGATCCCAGCACTTTGGGAGGCTAAGGCAAGCAGATCACTTGAGATTAGGAGTTCCAGACCAACATGGCCAACATGGTGACACCCTGTCTCTACTTAAAATACAAAAATTAACTGGGCTTGGTGGAGCATGCCTGTAATCCCAGCCACTTGGGAGGCTGGGGCAGGAGAATCACTTAAACCTGGGAGACAGAGGTTGCAGTGAGCCAAGATTGCACTCCAACCTGGGTGACAGAGCAAGACTCCAGCTCACACACACACACAAAAAAAAAAAAAAAAAAAAAGAAAGAAAGAAAGTTTGAGCCTAGAAACTGTATGATGTACAAGAGGACTTGGTTTAGTCCAGTGCAGTTTATCTGTTTTGAAGCTTTGAAAGTAACGGCTTCTGTTTCACTTCTCAGTATCTCTGCCACTTCTGCCACACCCCAACTGCTAGTATGGTCATTTATCATTTTCTTGTAATCACTTTCTTCAGGAAATACCATCTATTTAGTTTTGCACCTGTGTTTATAATGCCTGAATCTATTAAAAAGACTTGAACATTTGTAAGGTAGTTGTTTTGGTAACAATAAGCATTATACCTTCTAGATATTTTTGTTGAATGGTTATTTGTTGAATCATCTAGTATGACAGTGGGCAGGCAGCAACAGTTAAGACTGGAGCTCATGCATTTGGCAGCTATCATGGAGACAAACACGGATACAAAGATTATAATCAATGGTTGAAATATGACCCAAGTGTCCCACAAGTGACTGTATTTTGATATTTCTTAAATAATCTAGTTTTTTTAAAAAAAATATTTAGTTCAGCTATGAGTTGTATAACTTTGTCAGTGACTGAAGACGTGATCCACTAGCTGAAAATTATATAGGATAAGGGTCTTGGCATGAGTGAGGGACAGAGGTGTCTACTAACAATTGAAATACCAGAACCAGGAAGAGGAAACAAGAAGGCTCAGAGAATAAAGAACAAAATGTGCAAAGAAGCACAAGACCAATGGCTTCTGGCCTCTGGTTTTGCTGGGGAGGGATGGTCTTGAACCAAACCTGACCATATGCAGTCATCTGTTTGTTCCAAGGATCTTGAATTCGCTATCTGTTCTGTGGACCATTTGCTTTAGGAGACTGTATAGAGACCCTCAGATTAATGTTTCTATTAAGTACAGTTTTTAAAATTTTTACTGTTGGAGAATGGATGATGTCTTCTCTGGGAAACATGTATCATTGGATTCTTACTGCTATGTTAGTTGTTAATAGTCTATGAAAAAGTCTCCTCTGATGAGGTTTCAATGAAGTCTTTATCTGATCATCTTTCTTTTTTTAAGAGATGAGGTTTTGCTATGTGGCACAGGTTGGTCTTGAACTCCTGGGCTCAAGTGATACTCATGCCTCAGCCTCCCAAAGTGCTTGAGCACAGGGATTACAGGCATGAGCCACCTGATCATCTTTCAAAAGTTTCTGATCATCTGGTTAATATCATATGGAGCCTGATTAGGTGGCAGGCATGGAAGTCTATTCATAGCTTTTGGTGGAAAGAATAAAAATACCTTGCCAATGTATTATATTAAACTACAGTATTAGATTGGAGAAGAGTAAAATTCTCTATTGAGGCATCACATAAAATTAACTTGTAAGTATTTAGTCAATGATTATCCTAGGAAGAATATAATATAGGTAGTGAGGACAGTGATAAATCTCTAGGCCTTCAATTTATTGAAAAATATATGCTACAGATACTACATATTGAATCTGGAGACAAAAATCTTTCTATAGATTTTACATGTATCTATATGACTGTGTTTTCTTTAACATGCAGAACATACAATAATTGAGAAATCTTCATAGTGATGCATTTTATTTATACATAATTAACATAGAAATATTGAACTTTTCTTTAAATTTGTCGGTTAAAAAGAAATTTATCCTAAGTTTGGTAAAGAAAGAAGCTCTCATAATAATCCTGAGTTAATTACAATTTAGAGAATGGCAAACAAGTCTAGTTATTCCTGTTATCCTTCCATTTATAAAGTAAAGGAGCAAATATTTATGTTACCTGTATTCATTTAAGAAACCCAAAGTTATTTCAGGGGATAAGAGCTATTATTAAAATTTTTGTTTATTTATTTTGCAGAAGTTATTGGGGGTACAGGTGGTATTTGTTTACATGAATAAATTCTTTAGTGGTGATTTGTGAGATTTTGGTGCACCCATCACCTGAGCAGTGTACACTGCACTTTATTTGTAGTCTTTTACCCCTTGCCCTCCTCTTTCTCTTCCTCCCAAGCCCCCGAAGTTCATTGTATCATTCTTATGCCTTTGCGTCCTCATAGCTAGCTCCCACATATCAGTGAGAACATGCAACGTCTGGTTTTCCATTCCTGAGTTACTTCACTTAGGGTAATAGTTTCCAGTCTCATCCAGGTTACCGCAAATGCTGTTTATTCATTCCTTTTTATGGCTGCATAGTATTCCATCAGATATATATATATCTGATGATATATCTGATGATATATATCTGATGATATATATAACTGTGATATATATAACTGTGATATATATATCACAGTTTATCCACTTGTTGGTTGATGAGTATTTGGGTTGGTTCCAAGATTTTGCTATTGTGAATTGTGCTGCTATAAACATGTGTGTGCAAGTATCTTTTTCAAATAACGACTTCTTTTCCTCCGGGTAGATACCCAGTAGTGGGATTGCTGGATCAAATGGTAGTTCTACTTTTAGTTCTTTAAGGAATCTCCACAGTGTTTTCCATAGTGGCTGTACTAGTTTACATTTCCACCAGAAGTGCAGAAGTATTCCCTGTTCACCGCATCCTCACCAACATCTACTGTTTATTGATTTTGTGATTATGACCATTCTTGCAGGAGTAAGGTGGTATTGCATTGCAGTTTTGATTTACATTTCCCTGATCATTAGTGATGTTGAGTATTTTTTTATATGTTTGTTGGCCTTAGCCCAATTTTTATGGGATTGTTTTTTTCTTACTGATTTGTTTGAGTTCATTGTAGATTCTAGACATTAGTCCTTTGTCAGATATGTAGATTGTGAAGATTTTCTCCCACTTTGTTGGTTGTCTGTTTATTCTGCTGACTGTTCCTTTTGCCATGCAAAAGCTCTTAAGTTTAATTAGGTCCCAACTATTTATCTTTGCTTTCATTGCATTTGCTTTTGGGTTCTTGGTCATGAAATCCTTGCCTAAACCAATGTCTAGAAGGGTTTTTCCAATGTTATCTTCTAGAATTTTTATAGTTTCACATCTTAGGTTTAAGTCTTAATCCATCTTGAGTTGATTTTTGTGTAAATTGAGAGATGAGAATCCAGTTTCATTCTCCTATATGTGGTTTGCCAATTATCCCAGCACCATTTGTTGAAAAGGGTGTCCTTTTTCTACTTTATGTTTTTGTTTGCCTTTTCCAAGAGTTAGTTCGGTTGGCTGTAAGTGTTTGGGTTACTTCTGGGTTCTCTATTCTATTCCATTGGTCTATGTGCCTATTTTTATAACAGTACCATGCTGTTTCAGTGACTATGTCCTTATAGTATAGTTTGAAATCAGGTAGTGTGATGCCTCCAGATTTGTCCTTTTTGCTTAGTCTTTGGCTATGTGGGCTCTTTTTTGGTTCCATGTGAATTTTAGAATTGTTTCTTCCAATTCTGTGAAGAATGATGGTGGTATTTTGATGGGAATTGCATTGAATTTGTAGATTGCTTTTGGCAGTGTGGCCATTTTCACAATATTGATTCTATCCATCCATGAGCATGGAATGTGTTTCCATTTGTTTGTGTCATCTATGATTTCTTTCAGCAGTGTTTTGTAGTTTTCCTTGTGAAGGTCTTTCAACTCCTTGTTTAGGTATATTCCTAAGTATTTTATTTTATTTGCAGCTATTGTAAAAGGGGTTGAGTTCTTGATTTGATTCTGCACTTGGTCACTGTTGGTGTATAGAAGAGCTACTGATTTGTGTACATTAATCTTGTATCTGGAAACTTTGCTGAATTCTTTTATCAGTTTTAGGAGCTTTCTGGAGGAGTCCTTAGGGTTTTCAAGGTAAATGATCATAACATTTTTTAATTACCATTTCAATCTCACTCCATGTTATTGGTTTGTTCAGGACATCTAATTCCTGATTTAAGTTAGGAGGGTTGTATTTTTCCAGGAATTTATCCATCTCTCCTAGGTTTTCTAGTTCGTGTACATAAAGGCGTGCATAGTAGCCATGAATGATCTTTTGTATTTCAGTGGTGTCAGTTATAATATCTCCTGTTTCATTTCTTAGTGAGGTTATTTGAATTTTCTCTCTTCTTTTCTTGGTTAATCTTGCTAATGGTCGTCAATTATATTTATCTTTTCAAAGAACCAACTTTTTGTTTCATTTATCTTTTTTTT
>NW_016819479.1:1479247-1497988 GCF_001698545.2 Rhinopithecus bieti | reverse complement strand
AAATGCAGAAATCACCGGTCTTCTGTGTCGCTCGCGCTGGGAGTTGGAGACTGGAGCTGTTCCTATTCGGCCATCTTGCTCCGCCCCCCTTTTTTTTGTTTTTTTTTTTTAGCAGAGTTTTGCTTTTATTGCCCAGGCTGGAGTGCAATGGTGCAATCTCGGCTAACCTCGACCTCCACCTCCCAGGTTGAAATGATTCTCCTGCCTCAGCCTCCTGAGTAGCTGGGATTACAGGCATGTGCCAACACACCCAGCTAATTTTGTATTTTTAGTAGAGATGGGGTTTCTCCATGTTGGTCAGGCTGGTCTCAAACTCCCGACCTCAGGTGATCTGCCTGCCTTGGCCTCCCAAAGTGCTGAGATTACAGGCATGAGCCACTGCACCCGGCCCATTTAACTTTTATATTTTATTTTGTTTTAATTTCATTTAGTTCTGCTCTGATCTTGGTTATTTCCTTTCTTCTGCTGGGTTTGGGTTTGGTTTGTACTTGTTTCTCTAGTTCCTTGAGGTGTGACCTTAGAATGTCAGTTTGTGCACTTTCAGTCATTTTGATGTAGGCATTTAGGGCTATGAACTTTCCTCTTAGCATCACCTTTGCAAAATCCCAGAGGTTTTGATAGGTTGTGTCATTATTGTCATTCAGTTTGAAGAGTTTTTTAATTTCCACCTTGTTTTCGTTTTTGACTCAATGCTCATTCAGAAGCAAGTTATTTAATTTCCATGTATTTGCATGGTTCTGAAGGTTCCTTTTGGAGTTGGTTTCCAAGTTTTATTCCACTGTGGTACTTGATGTAATTTCAATTTTCTTAAATTTATTGATGCTCATTTTTGGCCTATCATGTGGTCTATCTTGGAAAAAGTTTCATGCGCTGTTGAATAGAATGCATATTCTATTATTGTTGGATGAATTGTTCTGTATGTATCTGTTAAGTCCATTTGTTCCAAGGTATAGTTTAAATCCATTGTTTCTTTGTTGGCTTTCTGTCTTGATAACCTGTCTAGTGCTCTCAGTAGAGTACTGAGGTCCCTGTTATTATTGTATTGCTGTCTATCTCATTTCTTAGGTCTATTAGTAATTACTTTATAAATTTGGGAGCTCCAGTGTTAGGTGGAAATATATTTAGGATTGTGATATTTTCCTGTTGGACAAGGCCTTTTACTGTATATAATGTCCCTCTTTGTCTCTCTTAACTACTGTTGCTTTAAAGTTTGTTTTGTCTGACATAAGAATAGCTACCCCTGCTTGCTTTTTGTGTCCATTTGCATGAAATGCCTTTCTCCATCCCTTCAAGTTCATGTGAGTCCTTATGGCCTAGGTGAGTCTCTTGAAGGCAGCAGATAGCTGGTTGGTGAGTTCTTATCCATTCTGAGGTTCTATATCTTTTAAGTGGAGCATTTAGGCCATTTACATTCAATGTTAGTATTGAAATGTGAGGTACCATTGTATTCATCATGCTCTTTGTTGCCTGTGTACTTTGTTTTCTTGTTTTTGTTTTTTAAGTTGTATTTTTGTTTTGTAGGTCTTGTGTGATTTATGCTTTAAAGAGGTTCTGTTTTGATGTGTTTCCAGGATTTGTTTCAGTATTTAGAGCTCCTTTTAGCAGTTCTCGTAGTGGTGACTTGGTAAGGGTGAATTCTCTCAGCATTTGCTTATCTGAAAATGACTGTATCTTTCCTTCATATATGATGCTTAGTCTGGGTCCAAAATTGTTGGCTGATAATTGTTTTGTTTGTGGAGGCTGAAGATAGGGCACCAACCCCTTCTAGCTTGTGAGGGTTTCTGCTGAGAAAGTTTGGTCATTTAACATAATCCCAGACTTCTTGGAGACTTTGTTTATATTTTCTTATTGCTGAGACTCTCCAAAGCATTTCACATTTCTAAAAGTGTATCCAAAGTTTTCTGAATTTTTTTTTTCTCTAAGGTATTTATTTCCTTGAATATTTCTCCCTTCACTTCTTGTATCATTTTTTTTTAATTTCCTTGCATTGGGCTTCACTTTTCTCTGGTCCCTCCTGATTAGTTTAATAACTAACCTCCTGAATTCTTTTTCAGGTAAATCAGGAATTTGTTCTTGGTTTGGATCCATTGCTGGTGAAATAGTGCAGTTTCTAGGGAGCGTTGAAGAATCTTGTTTTGTCATATTACGAGAGTTGGTTTTCTTGTTCCTTATCATTTGGGTACCTTCTGTCAGAGGGATGGTCTAGGGCTGAAGGCTGTTGCTCAGATTTTTTTGTCCCACAGGGTGTTCCCTTGATGTAGTACTCTCCCCCTTTTCCTATGAATGTGGCTTCCTGTTAGCCTAACTGCAGTGATTGTTGTCTCTCTTCTGGGTCTAGCCACCCAGTGAGTCTACCCAGCTCTAGGCTGGTATTGGGAGTTGTCTGCACAGAGTCCTCTGATGTGAACCGTCTATGGGTCTCTTGGTCATGGATACCAGCACCTGTTCTGATGGAGGTGGCAGGGGGCATGCAGTGGTCTCTGTGAGGGTTCTTAGCTTTGGTGGTTTAATGCTCTATTTTTGTGCTGGTTGGCCTCCTGTCAGGAGGTGATGCTTTCCAGAAAGCATCAGCTATAGTAGTGTGCAGAGGGACTGGCAGTGGGTGGGGCTCTAGAACTCCCAAGATTACATGTCCCTTGTCTCTCACTACCAAAGAGGGTAGGGATGGACCATCAGGTGGGGACAGGGCTAGGCGTGTCTGTGCTCAGAATCTCCTTGAGCAGGTCTTGCTGTGGCTGCTGTGGGGGGTGGGGGTGAGATTCCCAAGTCACTGGAGTTGTGTACCTAGGAGGATTATGGCTGCCTCCGCTGAATCATGCAGGTTGTCAGGGCAGTGGGGGAAAGCCGGCAGTCACAGGCCTCACCCAGCTTCCATGCAAACTGAAGAGTTTGGTTCTTCCCCCACCTATAGAGTCCACACACCAGATTTGCGCTGCCCCCAGAGTTCTGGCCAGGCAGCTTCTCGCCCCATTCATTTGTTACTAAGTTCAGTTAGAGATTTCCTTCTCCTTGTGGAGTTATAACCCCTGCTCCTCTGGTTACCCTCCTGATGTATCTCTGTGGTGCCAGGCAGGAAAGGTCTGCTAGGGGCTGAAGCTAGCTTCCAGGGCCTTTCTGCTGCTTCCTCTACCCCTGTGTTTCACTCAGCTCTGTAAATTGGGTCAGCTCCAGGTAAAGTTGGAAACTTCTCCCACAAACAGACCTTCAGCTTCTCCATTGGGGTGTGTGTTTGGGAGAGGAGGATCTCCCTTTCCCACTTTCTCAGCTGGGGCACTCACAGTATTTGGGGTATCTCTCAGGTTCTGCAGGAGCAGTCCACTTGCTTCAAAGGGTCTGTGGGTCCTCTCAGGATTGCTGGTTTGTTCTTGCCGCTGATCTGTAGCTAAAAATCACAGTGCAAGCTTCGGCAAGCTGCTCTGTCTGGAGCTGCAATCTAGTCCTGTCTCCCATCTGCCATAATGATCCCCTCCTAGTATAAATATTTTTATTACTCTAAATTTGTTTCTAAGTTTCGAAGTTTGAAAAAGACAAAATCAAGAAGAGTTGTCATAGGAGGCAAGATATGCTTAAGGCAAGAAATAATTACTGACAGTAGTTTTAAAACACAGCAGTTAGTGAAGGTTCTTGATATGGTTTAGATCTGTGTGCCTACCCAAATCTCACATTGAATTGTAGTCCACAATGCTGGAGGCAGGGTCTGGTGGGAGGTGATTGGATCCTGGAGGTAGATTTCTCATGAATGGTTTAGCACCATCCTTTTGGTGCTGTTTTCATGATAGTGAGATCTGGTTGTTGAAATATGTTTAGCACCTCTCCCCTTGCTCTCTCTCTTACTCCTGGTCCCCCTTCACCTTCTGCCATGATTGTTAAGTTTTCCTGAGGCCTCCCCAGAAGCAGAGCAGATACCAGCACCATGCTTCCTATACAGCCTGCAGAACAGTGAGTCAATTAAACCTCCTTTCCTTATAAATTACCCAGTCTCAGGTGTTTTTATAGCAATGCAAGAACAGACCAACATAGTCATCACAAAGAACCTTAACTTTTTCTAAAGTAAAAGACTTTCAAAGGGTTGTCAATATGTCCATAAAAGTATGTCAATAACAAAGAGAGTTAAAAGAACCAATTGAATTATCTGGGCACAAAATAACAGACTAATTTATTTTTTACTCTAATTCTCAACCTTGAACTTATGCATTTTAACAGAAAAAAAATCCCATTGTAGTTCACTCAAATTTGCACATAAAGATCTATAAACATTTTTCTCTTTTAAATGAACCCATCATATTTAAACAAGTTGGTCAAAACTTTCTAATATATTTTTTCAACTCCTTCTTTATAGATGTTATAATCTCAAACAAATAAAGTTCACTTTTCAAGAGAGATCTCCTACATTTATTATTCTAACATTTAAATTTTATTATCACTTATTTTGTTCTGACACAATCAGATACTTTTAAGATAAAATTATCTTTTTTGTATACTAAACCAAAATGTATCCATTATTCTAGAGAAACATCTCACACTGCTGCTCACTTAAAAATAAAAAATTCTTTTGGCCTGTAATCCCAGCACTTTAGGGGGCTGAGACCGGCTGAGTACTTGAGCTATGGCGTTTGAGACTAGCCTGGGCAACATTGCAAAACCTCATCTCTACCAAAAATACAGAAAATTAGCCGGGCATGTTGGCATGCACCTGTGATCCCAGCTACTCAGGAGGCTGAGGCAGGAGGATTGTCTGAGCTTGGTAGGAGGAGGTTGTAATGAGCCAAGATCATGCCACTCCACTCCAGCCTGGGCAAGAGAGTGAGACCCTGTCTCAAATAAATACATAAATAAATAAAACATAGATATGTTAACATAAACCAAAGGCATTTGTAAATCTTTTAAACCTGTTAATTGAAGGGTACTCTATGATATATCAAATAGCAGCACAGATACATTAAAATCGTGTGCTCAAGTATCCAAAGATTATTAATCAATTAACTCAAAATAATATTCATTTAAGATTTTACATTCAAGTTCTTGACAAAACTTATGTTTTGTAGCATTATATACATTTATCTATTTTCCTAAACACATTATCTATTATGATACAATTTACTGGATCATAGAAATTTCAATTTTATAATCTTAAAGGAGGGACTAGCAAAACCAATAGAGGAAATATAGGAAATTCAAATTAGAATTTGAATTTTTTTAATGAAAATAAAGATTAGCTTAAACTAGTATATTTTGCTAACATTTTAACATGGTAGTAAAATCAGGGGAGAAACATACAGCAGCTTTTTTAAACCAAAATTATTAAATTGGTTAAATTTGTCCAGGAAATCATTTTGAGAGTAATATTACATAATTTTTTTTTTAGAAAAATGCAGTCTATAGGGTAGGCACCGTGGCTCACACCTGTAATCCCAGCACTTTGGAAGACCACTTGAGGCCAGGAGTTCAAGACCAACTTAGGCAACATAGTGAGACCCTGTCCCAACAAAAATAAAAAATTAACCAGGCCTGGTAGTGTGTGCCTGTAGTCTTAGCTACTAGAGAGGCTGAGGCAGGAGGATTACTTGAGCTCAAGAGTTTGAGGCTGCAGTGAGCTATGATTTTGCCACTGTACTTCAGGCTAGGCAACAGAGCAAGACTCCTTCTTAAAAAAAAAAAGTAAAATAAAATAAAGACCAACGGATACCTAAGATCCTGTTTCTTTTTCTGTTCCTATGAAAAGTCCTCCAAAATGGCCACTGTCATTATGAATTGTCCTTAATGAAATTATGCCATTTTGAAAGATGTGTATGAGTTTAAAATATAATTTAAAAAAATCAAGAAATCAGGAGTTTGACACAGAGATACCACGGACTTAGACTGATACCACCCCATGGGCATTTGGAAGAGTCAGTGAATGATGCTTCTACAACTTCAGGTTTCTGGAATATGAAAAAAAGGCAGCCACCACTAGCGGTGGGACTGACAAACCCATAGCTCTGGGCAGATGCAACTGAACAAACAGCTCTCAGGGATAACAAAAATAAGACTACACATCCTTCTAACATCTTAAAGTATGGCTCAAGGCAAAGTGTTTGTCCACAGGAAGCTAATTTGATGAGAACTTCCAAACTCCTCCATTCTTGGGGCAATCTCTAGTGTGAACCTAGCTCTGTGGTGGCTGCTTGGCTTTTTTGACAGGCCCAGTTCTAATAAATCAAAGACCTTTTTCGTGGTTAGCTAGAAAAGATCCATTCAGGAAAAAACAGAGACCAAAGATCCAATTTCAGCTCAGGCAGGTTGATGTTGGACATTTGCCCTATGAATTTATACTCTAAAATGTCCAGTATTTGAATTGGATTGACAACAGAGGAGAAACCCATTTGACCAACGAGTGAATTATATCTGTAAATGGAGAGAAAAGTTAGAGTCTCTAAATTTTGCTTTTTAGGTTACCTGAAATAGTAGTTAATTTTGTCCTTTTGTTTTCAATCTGTTGTTTAGTTGTAGGTAGTGTAAGATTCATTGTGGCCAGGTATGGTGACTCACCTGTCTAATCCCAGCACTTTGGGAGACCAAGGCAGGAGGATCACTTGAGCCCAGGAGTTCAAGACCAGCCTGGACAATATAGGAGGACCCTATCTGTACAAAAACTTTAAAAATTAGCCAGGTGTGGTGGTGTACACCTGTAGTCCCAGCCACTTGGGAGGCTGAAGCAGGAGGATTGTTTGAACCTGGGAGGTCAAAGCTGCAGTATGCCACAATTGCACAACTGTACTCCAGTCTAGGTGACAGAGTAAAACCCTGTCTCAAAAAAAAAAAAAAAAAAAAAAAAAAAAAAAAAAATTTCATTGTGCTTGACATAAGGAAGAATGAAAGAACTATTAAACTGAATCTTAGTATCCCAACCTAAATATTTGTAGAGTAATTACTTTAGGAATCTGAGTGCTGCTGAAATTGACTCTTAGAAGAGCTGTTTTCATGTTTCTGTGATATACTTAGACTCTGGGCCACATGAACTTGCCTCTGACTCATGTGCTGGGACCAGACATCACTGGCTTCCCAGAGTAGGAATGGAAAGGTTAACTAAACTCCTCTCCCAACAGTATACCTATAGCAGCCGCTGCCTGTGTCATTTGCATGCAATAGGTCTGAGCTGGCAGTCTTTGAGAGGAAAGTTTTTGGTATCCTTGGCCAGTCTGCTCCAGGTGGCTCAATCATCAGCACTACCTCCACACTACTGCATTGAGGGCCAGGCTGGGAGATTCCTGTTGTTTCTCATTTCCTCTTCACCTCCTATGATTTTCCCTTACCAAAGAGAAAAGAGAATAATCATCTCTCCTCATCAAGCCTTCACTGAATGACTCTTGGTTTCCTGGTTTCCCGTTTTCCTAGCCTGCATAGACAAACTCTTCACTTCACTTTTTGGCATGCTTATGTACTAAGAATGAAACCAGCTTTCTAAAGGTCTAGTGCATTTTTGCAAAGGAGGAAACCCCCAGAGACAATTAATTAGGGAGAGTTATTTTGTTACAGAAGCTTTTAGGGGCAAAGAGAAAAATAGAGCTGTCAAAATCAAGGATCATACCTTGCTCAGAATCTAGTGGTTCCCCAGAAACTCCCACTTGTGGCTCCTGTCCCATGGATGGAAAGTACAGAGACCTAAGTGGAGGTTAATCATAGCTGCCCTCCTTCACACCATGAAGGAAGGAGCACAGTCTTTCAAGGTGGGTGGATGGATCATGGGCTCTGAAGTTAGGAGCTTGAACTTGGAGCCATCTCCATCCCCTTGAATTTTTGATGAGGTATTTGGTCTTAAATTCTCAATTTCTTAATCTATAAAAGATAATAAAATAGTACCAGACTTATAGACTTAGTCTAAGAATTTAATGAAGCAACCCATGTTTCCATCTCTTGCATATAGTTTTTCAACTCTCAACTGTTATTATTTACAAAATTGGGAAGTCCTCAAGGCCACATTGCTTTTGAGACCAACTGCAAGTTCAGGCATCCCCAAGACCATCTGTAGGTTCAGTAATTCACCAGGGCTCACATAATTGAGAAAAACTGTTATATTTACAGTTGCAGTTTATTATAGCACAAAGGTACAGATTCCAAGGGAAGACATGTATAGGGCAAGATCCAGGGTAGTTCCAGGTGAAACTTCCAGTTGTCCTCTGTCAGTGAAGCTGTGCAACAGTGCCTATTTCTTCCAGCAACTATATGTGGTAACACATGGAGCGCTGCCAACTAAGGAAGCTCACCTGAGCTTTGGTGTCCAGTGTTTTTATTAGGACTCAGTCACATTTACCTTGTTGACTGGCTGTCTCACTGAACTTAGCCTCAGACCCTCCAGCATTTAAGCTGATAATGCATGACTGAAGGGTCCCCCACCATAAACAACATTGTTAGAATGGACTATGTGGCATGGCCCAAATCCTGAAGTAAACAAGGATGCTCTTATCAGGCAAAATATTCCAAGTGCTTAGAGATTGACCCCTAGAAGTCAGGGACAAAGGCCAAACCTCTCAAGGCAAAGTTAATCCTTGGTTGTATATTATTTTGTAATCTACCTCTTTTGTATTATCCATAAACCACTAAAATAAGATTTCAAACCTCAAATTAATTGTTAATTATTTTGTTAAAAATCATGTTTTAAGCACTTTCCATGCACCTTGTTGACCAGTGGAGATAAAATCTCAAAAGCCAGTGTCCCCCATGGTGAACCAGTGGAAGAGAAAAATGTTTAGACAAATAACTATAGCACTATCGTCAAAATGTTCTAGGAGCCTGGTGGAGGAAATATTTGACTTTGCCTGCAATTGTGGGGAAAAGCTAAATTCTTTTCCTTTGGTTGAATTTTATTTTGATGTTATTATCCTAAAATTTAGGTCTTTACCATCTTGAAAAATGGTTTGACTCTGGGTTACATTACTAATCTATAAATGAGGACTATAAAAACTGGCTGGGCATGGTGACTTACTTCTCTAATCCCAGCACTTTGGGAGGCTGAGGTGGGTGGATCACCTGAGGTCAGGAGTTTGAGACCAGCTGGCCAACATGGTGAAACCCCATCTTTACTAAAAATGCAAAAATTAGCTAGGCATGGTAGCGCGCAACTATAATCCCAGCTACTCATGAGGCTGAGGCAGGAGAATCACTTGAACCCAGGAGGCATAGGTTGCAGTGAGTCAAGATTGTGCCACTGCACTCCAGCCAGGGCAACACAAGAATGAAACCCCATCTTGAAAACAAACAAACAAACAAACAAGCAAATAAATGCTGTAATTGATATAGATAGTTTCAACTTTCCAAAGCTTCTCACTTTATTATGTCACCCATTCAAGACTACCTGACAAATTAATCCCTGTGCTTTACTTTTCATTACTTTTGTCGACCCCTTCAAAGATTTCTGCACCAGAGTCCTTTGCTTCTGTTGCTGGACAGTTAGGTCCAGGTATAAAACAGAATGAGAAAGTATAAAGGTATAAAATAGAAAGTATTTGTCACATGTTTAGAAGGAAGTGATACTCACACAATATGAAACTTGCTCATTTTAATTTATTGATTGTCTAGATAAGGATCAACAAACTTTTTCTATGTAAGGCCATACAATAAGTATTTTAGGTCTTATAGGCTAGATGGTCTCTGTCACAACTACCCAATTCTGCCTTTGTACTGTGAAAGCAGCCATCACTGTACATAAAGGAATAGGTGTAGCCATATTCTAAGAAAATTTTATTTGCAAAAATTCTTCTGGACAGATTTGGCTCTAGTTTGCAGACCCTAATCTAGGTCATTTATTCTCACATCAAGTATTGTGGGTTTACCTGATACAAAAATAGTGAGGAATAAATAAGGCTTTCTAATTTAATTCAGAAACATAATTAGGCAGAAATTGGGAATGTGTGATCATCAGCTTTTAAATTTTTGTGCCCAAGAAAGGAACAACAGATACTGGGGCCTACTTGAGGTTGGAAAGTGGCAGGAGGGAGAGGAGCAGAAAAAAAATAACTATTGGGCACTAGGCTTAGTACCTGGGTGATGAAATAACCTGTACAACAAACCCCCACAAATGATATGAATTTACCTATATAACAAAACCATACATGTACCCCTGAACTTGAAATAAATGTTAAAACAAAATTATCTAATAGCTATTCTAGTTGGTTAAAAAAACCAACACCAGCAATAAGGAATACACACACAAAAAAACTTTGTACCCAAATGAGATGGGACTCAGATCATGTGAGTGAAAAATATGACTACGACAAATCTGCCAAAACCATCTTTTTGACCTATTCTTTTTTTCCTTTTCTTTTCTTTTTTTTTTTAAGATGGAATCTCCCTCTATCACCCAGGCTGAAGTGCAGTGGCATAATCTTAGCTCACTGGAACCTCCACCTTCTAGTTTCCAGTGATTCATCTGTCTCAGCCTCCCAAGTAGCTGGAATTACAGGCATGTGCCACTGCACCTGCTTAATTTGTTTTTGTATTTTTAGTAGAGACGGGGTTTTGCCATGTTGGCCAGGCTGGTCCTGAACTCCTGACCTCAGGTGATCTGTCTGCCTCGTCCTCCCGAAGTATTGGGATTATAGGCATGAGCCACCAAGCCTGGCCTCTTTTGTCCCATTCTTCCCACTCTCTGCCTTTATTGCAAACACCATGGGAAACACCTGGGAAGTCAGTGAGGCTCTGGAGATGTCTGTGGGAAAGAATGGGGGATTTGACAGCTAAAGTTTGCTATTGTGATATAAAATGTTTTTAGATCTGATTATCAGAGGGTGTAATCGAGGCCGTATCTATACAATACAAAGTAAAAAATAATGCAGATAATATATTTGGTCACCATAACCAGTGGTTGTCCATGTATGACAACAGCTCCTACTTACCTACCTAGTGTTGTCTATTTCCTCCCTTCCTCCTTACCAAGGGAGATCTGATTTTACTGGGGTAATCCAAGTGACAAAACAGAACAGGATTCAATTTATCAGGAAACTCTTTTAACTAAAGGTGGCCCATGTGAGAAATTTCTGGCCAGTGCACTATAAGCAGAAGTCTCCTGGCAGGAAAGTTATTTTTTCTTGTTAAAAAGGAATAGTTTCAGCTGCCATGCACATTGGTGCTGTGCACTTCCTTCTTCCAGACGAGCATATAGATATGATGCCTAGAGATGGAGCAGCCATCTTATAATAATGAAAATCAAACACCATGGAAGATGGAGCAGAAAACTAGAAGGAACCTCAATCCCTGTTGATTTTCTTAATGACTGTAATGCTTCCTTCTGGACTTATTTATTTGAGAAACATAAAACTTTATTGCTTAAGCCACTGTTGGCAAGTTTCTGTTAAATGAAGCCAAACACAACCATAATTGAATGAACTAACTTAAAAATGTTCAAAGCCATGAAAATCAGTCCCTTGTCAGTGTTGAGATGCTATCGAGGACAGTATATAAAATCTTGACTTGGTTTTGTGTATTGTAGACAGTAGAAATAAAAGTGAGCCAGTACAGGGTTGACCAGTGCTGTGATTCCTGCCCTGCTACGCTTCATCATCTCATTAGCCCAAGTTCCAGGTGCCTGAGTGGCTACCAAGAAAGGCATTTATGATGATGGAGTGTAGGCCCATTAAGAAGTCTGGCTGGCAGAACACAATCTCCCTTGAGGCTCTACACATTTACTCTAAGCAGTTTCACAAAAACTCGGCAAAATAGCAGAAAATCTCAGTGCTTGTTAATTAGTTCAGAGTCCCCAAGAGTCCTCCCACATTTTTAGCTGTTTTCTATGAAGTTCTTCAAGTTAACTATTTTATATTAGAGGGAAAAAAATTAAGTTTTAATGATCCTTTCCTGGTTCTCTACCCAGCTTTATAAATAAATTCTATTGAAACCATGTTTATGATGAGTAATTCTTTAAACATTTTCTCTTAAAAGCCTTTTGCCATTAATATTTCAGTTAATTAAAAATGCATTATGCCTTAATCCTTTGTTAAATGCACAACAGAATAAAACAGCCTATAATATTGAAGTTGGACTTTTTTTGGAATTGGATGGTTGAGCTTACAATTGATGGTTTATTAATGTAAACCTAGTGGGGGGTAAACCAAAGAACATTTCATGTTCTTATGTTTGCAAAAGAGATCAAATTTACAAGGGCATTATTTTTTTCCTACTGAATTCCTAAATGTTACTATTAAAAGACATAGAATATGTGTAATACAAACATGTGTATCCCAAGGGACAGTTCAAAAAGATTTCTAAACATGGAAAGTTTATGGAAGAATCCAAAGTCAAATTAATATCCCAGAGCTTGGATACAAACTTGGATTTTGGAAATGTTTTCCCAGATTAAAAAGGAGTTTTGGTGTGGGACCCCATATGGAAAACATGCATAATTTATTTAAAAGACCAAAGCAAAAGTGAATTCACAGTTTGAAATCTGGATAATTATGCTATAATTACAGGACTAGTTTGTTTTGTTTTAAATTATTGTCTTCAGAGTTTCCACCCACCCCATTACTATTCAGGGATTCAAAAGTTTAGTTTATTTTTTTTACAGTCCTGAAAGTTTTTATCTTCCTTTTAAATGCAACTCAACTTAATAAAATATTTTATACCATTTTTTTTCACTACAACACAACAATGGGAATTTTTCTATCCCTTCCCTCATTATGACTTTCCGTTTAAAGATTATATCTAAATAATGTCACAAAATCAATCAATGAAATTAACTGAGTAAACTGGTTTGATTGGCCACTTAAGTAAATGAATCAGTTCTATGGCACAATTTAGATTCATTCGTTCAATAAATATTTACTGAACCACTTTTGCATGATGGGTCAACTGGCCATGCATTGAGGATTCAATCCTCGACCCCAGAAGCTTTAAAAACCATTGTAATATAAAGATTCCAGAACATTTTATCACTAATGCTCAACATCATAGGAAGCACAGGTCTTCAGCAGAGATTGAACCCCCAGCTCATCTTCACCTTAGATTTTATTAAATGGAAAGCAAACAAAAACTTTAAGGCTGCTTTATGAAGGAGAAATAGAAAATTTTTTTCACAATATCTAAAAATTCTGTATAATAGATTCCAATGAATAAATATATATTTTAAATTCTTCCAAGACCATAAAGAAATGGAAGTAATTACATATTCAAATATAAAAACTAGTTTTGAGGATAAAATACTCAAGATGCATGAAAGTTTAGAACATATACAGTTGTGGCAGCAACTAAATTTTGGTTTCCACACTCCTTTTTCTCTTCTATATATATATACATACACATTGTATAATTATATATACTCAAGTCATACAGTGATTCTTTATCTCTGAGACTAGTTATTCTGTTAGCTGCTTACTCAAGCAAATTGTGCCTAGAAGGGATAGTGTACATATTTATTCTTTTGACCTAAGTCTTAAAGACTTTCTTGTCAGAGAAACAAACCAAGAGTATAAAATATATTGTTCTGTGGTTATTGTTCTCGAATCTGTATGACCCAATGCCCTATAGACCAGCATCTCTTCTAATTGTTCAAACTTCAGTGCATGAACACACTATATATGCAAAAACTCCAATGACCACGCATAGAAGAACATAGTTGAGAGATATAATCAAATACAACTTACAGCGTTAGTCTGACACATATTTAGTGTTGTGAAAAATTATCCTTGTACTGCATCCTTGTTAGATTTAAATGAATAAGTGGTTCATGTAAGGGATGGTAACTAGTATGACTTTTAAGAAGCCAAGCCTAGCATTTTCAGGAGTCAGCCAAAAGTAGAGAGGAAGAGGAATAACTAAGTGGTGCTGGAACTGTCCTAAGGATTCTCTGAAGACTTCTAGATCCCACCCTTATGAAGTCAACATTCTCTCTTCTCTGATTGAAAGCATGCAGGGAGATGGATTTCCACTGTTGCTAGTTGAAAGGCTCCGTTCTATTCACCAAGCTAGTTACATTGAATTTAGAGGAGAGGCAGGCCTGTTCAATTTATTAAACAGAAAAAGCCTGAGACCTGCTCAAGGGACTGTCATGCTGTAATACTCCTAAGGACTTGTCTTCAGTTCATAGCAGGCACTCAAAACAGCTTTGATAAAAGTTTGAATGAATGCAGTCAGAGTTGCCTCTTTTCATGGAAAAGCAGACCATACTGGGCAACCTAGTCTCAAGTTCCAGACAGGAATATAAGGAGATAAAGAGAATGGAGCAATGAACAATCCTTCCTCAGCCACAAGAGAGACGACTGGGTGCTAAAACCTCTCTTTCTTTCTTCATTCCCATTCGCAAATACCCATGTGAATATTGCAAGGGTCATCTGCCAAATTGCTTTGTCCTAAAGTGCTAAAAAGTCCTCTCATCAAGGGAACAAACCACCTGTCTTTAAATCCTAACAAGAAAGGTGGATTTCCGGGTAGTGGGGCTCAGGACTCTGAGATAGGAACCCAGAGCTAGACTGGGGTTGTGTTAGGGATCAGGACATGGGCCCTGTCTGCCAAGAAAAACCAAGGTAAGAGGCAGCCCGGAGGTAGGTGAGGGGCACAGCAAGTGAAGATGAAGAGGAGAGGGAAGGGAAGAGAGAGGAAAACAAGAAAGTCAAGAGGGAAACCAAAGAAATAAGAAAGAAGGTGCATAGGGAGACAAAGCAAGGAGTGAAGGAATGATGGGAAAGCACTGAATCAAAGGACATGAGATGAGAGCAAGCAAAGCAAGGAAGCTAGGAGAAAAGCTAAACAATGCAAGTCCTGGATTATGAGTAGCAAGAGAAAGTGTCCTCAGAGATACATCTACACCATATGTAACATACATCTACACTGTATGTAACTGCTTGAATGAAATTATTATTATATAATTATTACTGCATTTGACTTTATACTTTTTATATGACTACTATTTGCTCCCATTATATTACTTTAATAATATAAAAAATCAAAACAAATCATTTTTAAAGTTGATTTTCATCCTCATTACTATAGTGGTGAGTAAAAAAGAAAAAAAAAAAAAACAAAAGGCTGGGTGTGGTGGCTCCACCTGTAATCTTAGCGCTTTGGGAGCCCAACGCAGGTGGATCATTTGAGGCCAGGAGTTCAAGACCAGCCTGCCCAACATAGTGAAACACTGTCTTTGCTAAAAAGTACAAAAAATTAGCCGGGCTTAGTGGCACATGCCTATAGTGCCAGCTACTTGAGAGGCTGAGGCACGAGAATTGCTGGAACCCGGGAAGCAGAGGTTGTAGTGAGTTGAGATCCCACCATTGCTCTCCAGCCTGGGTGACAGAGCAAGACTCGGTCTCAAAAAATAAAATAAAATAAATAAAGTTGATTTTTAAACTTTCCTACAATGCTTTCTCCATGGTGTTTCTTTCCTATCAGTTGCAAATTAATTTTTTATTTTATTTTTTTGAGATGGAGTCTCACTCTTATCACCCAGGCTGGAGTGCAATGGCATCATCTTGGCTCACTGCCACTTCCGCCTCCCAGGTTCAAGCAATTCTCCTGCCTCAGCCTTCCAAGTAGCTGGGATTAGAGGTGTGCGCCACCATGCCTGGCTAATTTTTGTATTTTTTAGTAGAGACAGGGTTTTGCCATGTTGGTCAGGCCGGCTTTGAACTCCTGGCCTCAGGCAATCTGCCTGCCTCGGTCTCCCAAAGTGGCAAATTAGATTTTAAAAGTTATGAAAACTAGCCTTTTATGTCCTGGTAAAAATTTTTAAAAAATTAAACCATAAAACCTAGCTCAAATATTTCACATTTTATGCTGATGGGTCTAATTACACTTCTGGGATCAGAAATAGAAGTGTTTAATAAACATTTAGTGTTGATAGAATGATACAACCATTGGCATTCATCAAGCTTTGTCTGTTCAAAAACAACACTGGTGATATTATACAGTATCTGAAAGGAATTTTACTATATCCTGAAGACAGTGGGAGCTCTTAGAGAGTAATTCAAGAAATAATGTGACCACTTTATGTTTGGGGTAGATCCATCTGGAGAAAAGATTAAGAGAGAGAAAGGAGACTGCTCAGATCATGCACTGGAGTCCCAGATGGTCTGGACTGGGACAGTAGGGGCGAGGATGGAGAGAGGGAGAGCCCACTTAAAGCTGGCCCTCAATATCTAGAGGTGAAAGTCTGTACTGCTGCATAATTTCCTCCAGCAATAAACAGTAGGTGCTGTATAAGGCAGAGAAGGCAGAATGGTTGATCTGCACTTGGGAGGTTGATCAATAAGTGTGATGGAAAGGCACTGAAGCTTGGGACTATTAAGAGAGTGATGGAAGTGTTAGACTAAGAGATCTAATTTAGATGTAAAAGGAAACGAAATTCAGAAAAATTACTTAAACAAAAAATAAAATGAGAACAAGATAACCACCTGAATGGCTAAAATCCAAAAGACTAGCATTTCCTGTGTTGGTGAGGATGTAGAAACTGAAGCCCTCATCCTTTGCTGTTGGAAGTGAAAATTGGTACAATCATTTTGGAAAACTCAGTGTTTTCTCGAACTCCTGGCCTCAAGTGATCCACCCGCCTTGGCCTCCCAAGGTGCTAAGATTACAAGTGTGAGCCACCGTGCCCAGCCCCTGTTTGTCAGTATTTTCATAAGCTGATCAACTACAATCTTATGACCTAACTATTCTTTTCCTAGATATTCTTCTTTTCTTTTCTAAAAGGAAAAGCAAACATTTGTTCCAAAAGACATGGACAAGAATGTTCATACATATATAGCCTTATCCATAATAATGAATAATTGAGATCAGCTTAAATGTTTATCAACTGTAGTATGGATAAATTATGGTATATTTATGCATTGAAATATTGTAAATCTTTTAGAACATGAGTTGATCCTCACAAACATAAGAGAATGAAAGAGGCACAGAAGAGTACACACTGCAGAACTCCTTTTATTGGAAGGTCAAAAATAGACAAAGCTAGCCAGGCGCAGTGGCTCACGCCTGTAATCCCAACATTTTGGGAGGCTGAGTTGGGTGGATCACTTGAGGTCAGGAGTTCGAGACCAGCCTAGCCAATATGGTGAAACCCCATCTCTACTAAAAATACAAAAATTAATCAGGTGTGGTGGCGTGTGCCTGTAATCCCAGATACTCAGGAGGTTGAGGCACGAGAATCACTTGAACATGGGAGGTGGAGGTTACAGTGACCTAAGATTGGGATCACGCCACTGTGTTCCAGCCTGGGAGATGGAGTGAGACCTGGCTTAAATTAAAAAAAAAAAAAAAAAAAAAAAAAAATAGACAAAGCTAATCTATGGTGTGGGAAATCAGAATAGTGGTTGCTTTTGATGAGGGCCAATATGGCTTGGTGGGGCTCATAGGATTATAGGTGTTGAACATGTTCTGTTTTCAGTGTGGGAGGTGGTTACATGAGTGTGTCCACTGTGTAAGAAGTCATCGAACTTTACGTTTAGGACTTATAATTGCAAAATGTATTACACTTCAGTTTCTTTTATTAGAAGTAAAAGTCTATGGAGATTCTTTAGTTATTGTGTTACACAGATTCTAGCTAAAGTACAATTGCTGGTGTTACAGACAGGCACCTTAGCTGTCCAAAATTGCATTTCTCATACACTTCAGTTCATGGTTCAGTAGTCCAGGCAAGACTGCTCTTATATTTATTTTGTGTTATTTTGCTCCCTTTATTCCCCATCTTTCTCTCTTCTAGGTACCCAACGTAGTGTATTTAACATACAGGCTTTCAATTTCAATTCATTGTCCATTCTTCTATGTAGAAATCTGTATATCCTTGAAAATGCATGGTGGTGTTTTTTAACAATTTAATTTTATTCTATTTAAGTTCCAGGATACGTGTGCAGGACATGCAAGTTTGTTACATAGGGTAAATGTGTAACATGGTGGTTTGGTGCACCTATCACCCCATCACCTAGGAATTAAGCCCCACATGCATTATCTATTTATCCTGATGTTCTGCTTCCCCCCACCCCTGACAGACCCTAGTGTGTCTTGTTCCCCTCCCTGTACCCATGTGTTCTCATTCTTCAGCTCCCACTTATGAGTGAGAACATGTGGTGTTTGGTTTTCTGTTCCTGTTTTAGTTTGCTGAGGATAATGGATTCCAGCTCCATCCATGTCACTGCAAAGGACATGATCTCATTCCTATTTATGGCTGCATAGTATTCCATGATGTATATGTACCACATTTTCTTTATCCAGACTATCATTGATGGGTATTTGTGTTGATTCCATGTCTCTGCTATTGTGAATAGTGCTGCAATGAACACATGTGTGCATGTATCTTTATAATAGAATGATTTATATTCTATTTATGGCTACATAGTATTTCATGGTGTATATGTATCACATTTTTCTTTATCCAGTCTATCACTGATGGGCATTTGGGCTGATTTCATGTCTTTGCTATTGTGAATAGTGCTGCAATGAACATATGTTTGCATGTATCTTTATAATAGAATGATTTATATTCCTTTGAGTGTATACCCAGTAATGGGATTGCTGGGTCAAATGGTATTTCTGGTTCTAGGTCTTTGAGGAATCACCACACTGTCTTCCACAATGGTTGAACTAATTTACATTCCCACCAACAGTATAAAAGCATTCTTATTTCTTCACAGCCTTGCCAGCATCTGTTGTTTCTTGACTTTTTTGTAATTGCCATTCAGGCATGAGATGGTATCCATTGTGATTTCTCTAATGATCAGTGATGTTGAGATTTTTTTCTTTTTTCTTTTCTTCTTCTTCTTCCTTTTTTTTTTTTTTTTTTTT